>NC_138552.1:99411074-99483574 GCF_964273705.1 Natrix helvetica
ACAAACTTTTCTTAAGTCCTCTCTAGGGTTTTCTCTGATACCCCTCAGTCTAACAGCGTACTCCATAGATCTGAATTGCATCATGATAATCTCCTTATCCATCCTCTGCATATTCCCCTCCATTTCAACAAATTTCAAATCTGTTTCCTTCGTTTTAGTTTCCAAATCCAAAGCCAGATGATTAACTTTGCTGTCCACCTTAAGAACAACTTCTGACAGACCTGTAGCTAAAGTGTGTAATTTTTTATCAAGTTGATCATGTTTTTTAATGGTATCCTGAACCATTTCTTTAACCTCCTTAATTTCTTTGCGTAAAAAAGCATTTTCTTCCCTTATAAAGTCCTTGAAATCCTGATAATTTATTGTGGCACCTGGTGAAGCTTTTTTTTCCGTTGCCATAATTAATAATTCTTACAGCCGCCTCTAGCTGTCACCATTCAATTAACTTTCGTTTTCCTTAGGTATTCAGCTGTAAATTAATACTTGCAAATGTTTCTTTCTAAGTTGCTCGAAATTAAAACTTTGACATTTAAGTAGTTCAGGTTATGTAAACTGGCTTAAAGATTGTTAATAGTTAGGGTTGTTTCAGCCGTTCCGCCTTTATTGCCCCAGCTATCAGCAGGTAATTAGCTTTCGTTTTCTGTAGGTTTTCAGCTATAAATCAACGCCATTTTGAATCCTTTGTTCTAAGCCCACGCCTCTCGAACTCAGCAGTAGTGTTCTTTTTAAAGAGATTTCTTTTTTTTTTTTTTTTTTCTTCCCCCAATTAAAACTTAAAATACTTGCAAAAGTCTTGCTTCCTTCTTGGGATGTTAAGATGTTAAGATGTTAAGGCTGTTCCCGGCGACTGGTTCTGCTTTTTTAGCAGAGGTTATCAAAAAGGCAGGAGAATACAACAACTGCGAAGGGGGGCAAACCTCGTCAGACTCCGGACTCCGGAGGGTACACAAGGGCTCAACCCAGCAGCTGAATCTCTCCCTCATAAATTCCAAGAATTTACGAGTGTCCGAGGTGTTAAAGATCGTAAAAAAACACCTCTAACTGTCTCTTGATCTGACAGGCTAAAAAAAAGCCTGCCATCGGCACCGGGAACAAACCGGAAGCCCATTATATGCAGTTCTTAACCTAGAAGGGAAATATTTGTTTCTCTGCACTCTACAGAACAGGTAGAGAAGTGAAATTATACACCATTAGTTGGAGCTGTCATTTTCCACTCTGTTATCACAAAAAAAATTAACCCTGCTTTCTATATTGCTGATGCTGCATTCATCTCTATTACAATCTTGTTTTATAGTCTAAAAGATAATTTAGCTCTCCATAACCATTAATTTTAATGGGATGGCCACTTACCCAATTACCAGATTAGATGTGGGATTGATACAAGAAATAACTTGTTAAAACGGTCCTTTTGGAGGGTGGATGGGGAGGTTCATTAAGACTAAGAAAGATGGAGCGGTAAAGGTGAGGAGGCAAGAAGAAGAAAGGAATAGCCTGGCCAAGACTCAATACTAAAGCAGAAATCAGGTTTATTAGAAACCAACATATGTGTTTGATTGCTCCATTGCTACAGTTTTGTCCGTCTTGCCAATGGCAGTCCCTGGATTGCAGATCATATGTTGTTTTCAGTCATAAAAAGTTTGGACGATGGGATCAGACCAATAGCACTTAGATTTATATACCGCTTTACAGTGTGTTACAGCCCTCTCTAAGCAGTTTACAGAGTCAGCATATTGCCCCCAACAATCTGGGTCCTCATTTTACTCACCTCAGAAGGATGGAAGGCTGAGTCAATCTTGAGTCTGGTGAGATTTGAACTGCCAAATTGCAGGCAGCCGGCAGTCAGCAGAAGTAGCCTGCAATACTGCACTCTAACCCCTGTGCCACTATGGCTCCTAGGGTCTAACTTGCTTTTCTCACCAGCCAGCTGATAGATGGGGCAAAAAGATCCTTGGTTTCTATCAATAGAAATAAAGAAAAAGCTTCACTGATTTCTCTTTCCTGCCAATATTTATCCTCCTTTCCCCAACTTGATCAACTCATTGGCAAAAGAAAGTAGCAATCCTGAGCAGAGGTGAGACAAGCTTAAAGTAAGTGAGATGATGTTTTCTTTTCATTCCCAGAGATTGTGCTCAAAAGTCTCTGTTTTCCACAGTGGGAAACCAGGAATGTGTGAACAGGTTACTGAAGGGGAGGCTTACGTGCATTCATTCCCCTACCATCCACCCACACATCCATTCTGTCTAAGTTTGCTGGAGAAGGTAAAGAACAAAAAATGTGGATGACTGTGTATTGTAGGTTGTCCATGCTTGTCTTGTGACACAGACATATAATAGTATATACAGCCTCTACTCTAGAAAATAATGAAACAATTGGGCCAAAATATTTGTTCATCCCTCAGCTAAATAAACTAAGGATACTGGGATTTACAAACCAGAGGTTAAAAATAGAATTTAGTCCAAGTAAAGCAACAAGAGTTGCTATTAAAAGACTGCTAGAAGGGCAGAAATAATAGTAGGATATAAAATGCTCCAGTAAAACGTTCATTGTGTTATTGTAAAATTGACATAATAATCATTACAGAACATTGTATACAGGCCTGGTAAAAAGAACACACTGGAAGAATTTATGCAATATCTTATCCAGCAAAAAATCCATGGTGAAGCTTCCTTGATGTAGAATAACCAATGTAACTATTCATATTAGCTCCAAGAGCATAGTGATGACCCGGTGTTTGGAAACCGTTGGGGTCTGGATGGGGGACAACAGACTCAAGCTCAACCCCTCCAAGACTGAGTGGCTGTGGCTACCAGCACCCCGGTTCAGTCAGTTGATTCCATCGCTGACCATAGGGGGCGAGCAATTGCCCCCTGTGGAACGGGCGCACAATTTGGGCGTCCTCCTAGATGCCCGGCTGTCAATGGATGACCATGTGGCAGCCGTGGCAAGGGGGGCATTCCAGCAGGTTCGCCTGGTGCGCCAATTGCGCCCCCTACTGGACCGGGATGCCCTACGCACGGTCACTCATGCACTGGTGACGTCTCGGCTGGACTACTGCAATGCCCTCTACATGGGGCTTCCCTTGGGACGCGCTCGAAGACTGCAGCTAGTCCAGAACGCAGCCGCGCGGGCTATTTTTGGGAGTACTAGGTACTCCCATGTAACACCGCTCCTGCGCGAGCTGCACTGGCTGCCTGTGGTCTTTCGGGTGCGTTTCAAGGTGTTAATCACCATCTTTAAAGCGCTCCATGGCTCAGGACCTAGGTACTTTCGGGATCGCATCCTACCACACACTTCCCTGCGACCGATTCGCTCTCACAGGGAGGGGCTCCTCCGGGTGCCGTCCACTAGGCAGTGCCAACGGGCGACACCTAGGAGTAGAGCCTTCTCTGTGATGGGCCCAACCCTCTGGAATGACCTCCCCCCCGATATCAGAACCACCACCGACTTTCTCTCCTTTCGACGAAAACTGAAGACTCACCTGTTCCGTTTAGCCGGCCTGGACCATTCATAACCTTATTATACCTCTTGGCAGATATATTTTAATTGGGTAATTTTAATTGGGTATTTTTAGGATTGTTGATATACTGTTTTTATCTGCTTTACCTGTACAGTGTTGTATTGCCTCCTCTTCTATGTTTTTATGTTTGCATGTTTGTAGTCTATTTTATCTATTCATTTGACTGTACACCGCCCCGAGTCCCTTTGGGGAGAGGGGGCAGTATAAAAATCGAAATAAAGGAAAGGAAAGGAAGTATTAGCTCCAAGAGCATAGTCAGATGGATGTGTTCACATACTATCTTCCTGTTCCACTATCAAGCTTTTTTCTGTCTCAGGAACAAGGCTGTCATGTGGTGTTGTCCTTACAGTTTTATTGCAGAATAAGTTAAGGAAAGGGAGTAGATTCCCCCGACTTCCATCACTCTGAGTGTTACCTGCTGACAGAGAAAACATCAACCAGTCACTTACTTTAAAGTGTGATGGAGGCTATGGGTAAACTGCCTGGGATAAAAATCTCAAACTGCTTGACGGCTAAGTTGCTCTGATAGTAGTAGTATTTAGACATATACTGCTTTACAATGCTTGTCTAAGCAGTTTACAGAGTCCACATATTGTCCTTCAAAAATCTGGGTCCTCATTTTACTGACCTTAGAAGGATGGAAGGCTGAGTCAACCTTGAGCCACTCAGAATCGAACTCCTGGCACTGAGCAATGATCTAGCATGTATTCTAACCAGTGCACCACTGCCATCACTTGGGTTTCTTTCCGAATATGAGGTTAGCGCTCTTTTGAAAGAGTGCTAAACTTATATTAAATGCAAGACTGACTGGCTCATAGGTAACAGTTGGACAGGAGGGATTGCAAGAAGCTCTTACTTCCTTTACCCATACCCTTCCTTCACATCTGCAACCTGTTAGCCCAGCAGGCATGAAGTAGGCAGACAGTAGATGTGAAGTAGATATAAAGTCAACCTGTTAGTCTAGAAGGCATGAAGTAAGGTAAAGTAAGAAAGGGTGATCACTAATAAGCAAGCTGTTATTTATTTATTTATTTAACATATGGTATATCATACATGGACAAGCAATATATATTAACTTTTCATCTAGATTAGTAGAACACAATAAAATATAAATGCTTAAAAGATCTATGTTTAAATACCAATATCTAGGCCATCTAACCATTAACAGATACTGGACCGGTATATGCCCACTGTTTACAGACAGTCAGGGTGTGATCTACAGTTTGACATGGGACCCCACAACAAGCCATATCTTTAGGTATCTACTCTAAACAGAATTCTACATAAGAGATCATTTTCTATTGCTTATGGAGAATAGCATTAGACCAGCACCACCTCTGTGGGTATATTGGAAAGCCATTAAGACCTGGTGATTCCCTAAGGTGTTTTTTCAAATGGCAACTGGACTTTGTTTTTCCTTGAAGATGTTTCACTTCTCATCCAAGAAGTTTCTTCAGTTCTCCAGTCAGAAAACTGAAGAACTCCCAAACATTTTTTAAAAGATCACCAAGAACTGACAAGCACATTAGAAGAAACTGTCAATCATTATTTGGGCAGCTGCTTCTGTGGAAGTAAGGTATGACCACATCATCAGTCACATGGTTGATGAAGGATTCTAATGTCCACAGCAAAAACAGTGTCTGGAGAAGGGGAAAAGTTCTCCTTTAAAACTGGAATAGCTAAAGAGAATTTCAAGATCCTTCAACTGTGAACTGGGGACGAAGCAAGCAAAGCCAACATCATGAAAACTTTGAATTTAAACATAGTTTGTGAAGCATGTTTGTGATTCAGTTGGAGGGACATGAGGAAACCATCCCAAGATCTCTTTTGGAGCCCAAACTAGATGTTCAAAAAGAGTTATTTTTTTAAAAAATGCAGTACAGGGGAAATCAGACATCGGGGCATCTAAACAGTAATTGGATGGCCATTTTTAAGTTGTTACCTTCTATGCCATTCTGATCTAGACTGAGAACCTTGTATGTACAAGATGCTTTTAGACTACAAATCATGCTATTGTTCATCTACTCTGACCCTGAAAAAAAGTGGGCCCGATTTTGTTTAGCCCATTCAATATATTATTCCATTCCTTCTCAGAAAGGAAAAAAAAAATATGTCCATGACCACAGACATTCTGCGACATAATGATACTTACTGATAATAAGATGTTGGGTACTGCGTGATACACAAATTATCACCTGTGGGTTTTCCTCTGATGACTACCCACCTGAATAGGAGTTTAAATTCATGCAAGAGGGGACAGATACCATTCAGAAGGGTTACAGCTACCGAAGGAAGAGCTTTAACGAAACTCTAGGCACCAACCTGTTGTTCTGTTTATATCTGCAAGAGAATTGTGGGGTAAGAGTCAAGTTTGATAACTGTGAATAATGATGCTTATAAGATACTAGAGGGAAATAAAAACAAATTTCTGATTCCTTCGTACAGATACCGTCTTGAAATATGAAGATTATAATTTTACTTCTTTCTCTTTTGGGGCTGACATTCTCCATACCAGTAAGTTACCTTTTAAATTTGTGCATGTGTTTCTTTTGGTGGTGTACCTTCTTAGCAAGCTGAAAGTGTATTATGTATTTCATAAAGCACAGAGCCAAGTTTCACCCTGATGCCAAACAGAATTGTTCTCTGTAAATCTAAGCTTGCACCAGCACCAAATCCCTCCCCATCTTTCAAAATTTGAGATTTTAATTTGTATAAAATAATTTGGTTCTTTATCTGATCTTACCTATTCTTATTAGGTAGCAAAATCTCATGCATTAACAGCTGTAAAAATGTCCAATTACAAACATTTCTAAATAGAATTTCAGTTTTCTTGAGGCTATTCTGGGGTAATTTTGTTCTCCACACATCCTAGGGAGAGAACTACAGATGTCTTTATTTTACATTGTTGTAGGAAGGAGAACTAGGAGCAAGGCATGTGCTGAATTTTAAGCTTTGTCAAGATTTTGTGGGTGTTTACAAAGATGTTTGGAGGAGGAAGTTTGCAATTGTTTCTCTTTCAGTTTGTTTTTCAGATAGCTTGTCTGCCCAGAAGGCATAGATAGATAGATAGATAGATAGATAGATAGATAGATAGATAGATAGATAGATAGATAGATAGATAGATAGATAGATAGATAGATAGATAGATATGCCTTCTGGGCAGCCTGGAACAATCTTAACCACTTGGGTTAACGTGTATAAAATCATCCCCCACCTTCTCTTTTGAAGGAGATATGAGGAAATCACACTCTTATAGTCAACTAGATCCCTTAGATTTCACATGTGAAAGGTCTGGTGCATTGAGAAATATCTAAACAATGATAATACTCCACTATTTGTGCAATGTCTGTGCATGGGCTTATGTACATGTTCAGAGATTGAAAGTAATATAATATTCTGCTGGCTGAATTGAAAATGAGAACAAAAATAATATATTACCTTCACTGGAGGTTTCAAAAAGAGACTGGACAACAATTTGTCTGAAATGGTTTAGGGTCTTTCTGCTTGAGCAGGGAGTGTGGACTAGAAGATCTCTGAGGCCCCTTCCAATTGTTCTATGTTCTGACAGGTTTCAGTATTCTAGGACTGTACTTCTTCTTGTGTTTTTATTTTGTTGAAATAAAGCTAGGGGAGGGGAGAGGAATAAAGAGAAGTTGAGAGGAAAAAGAGAGACTGAATCAGAGCCTCCCTATCTTCCCTTTTAATGTTTTAAGTGCCCTGGAGCAAGCCTAAGAAACTGAAAAAAAATATCTGAAGGGCTTTAAACTTATTTAACATCCTTTAAGGAAGTGATCAAACATATTTATATATTGAGCATTGACTCTATTACAAACACAGAGAGAAGTGTGAACTAGAACAGAAACAAAATACATAATATTAAGCAGAACTATAACCAAGGGGGAGATAGAGAGAAGGAGAAAGATGGTAAAAAGGAAAGAGAGAAAAGGAGAGACACAGAGAGGGAGAAAAAATGGTTAGTGATAAAAGAAACCAATAGCAGACAATATCCATATGCTGAGAAAACATCAAACGTGTGAGTGCATAGAAGATACCAGGAGTTGAGCAAAACTCAATTGAACTCCCAGGTAACCTGACTTTCTTTATTCTATATATTTGTAGGACTAGATCAGTGTTCCCCAATTTTCTTTTCTCAAAGAAAAAAGTTTAAAGCTTTGTAGGTTCACTTTAAGTTGGCCTCCAAGATGTCTCCCATCTTTGTGGCTATGTAAAGTGAGGCCACGAGAAGCAGAGTTGGTTCTTAGCAGCTGCTCTGATCAAATGTTAACTGAAGCAAATGGATGAAAGGAAAATAGATAATGGCCTGGGAAAGGAAATTATCTTATTTCTCACAGCAATTTACACCTTAGTGCCTTTCCTGAGCACTATTTTAGGAAAATAATCAAAAGAATAGTTAGAGCAAAGAGCCTCTCTAGCCATGAATTTTGGTGTCTTTCAAACTGGTGATTGTCTTAGGGTTGGAAATCCCAGGAGAATTTCTCAGTACTACATTAAAATGTTTTGGTGATGTGTTGGCAATTTAACAGTTGAGGAAAGCTGTGAATAGTTAAGACTCTATGATTCTCTTTTACCTCCGTGCTTTTAAAGAACCACCAGAAAAGGAGTGGACACTCATTGAGAAATGAATCATATGTTATGTTAATGTTTCTCTGGCAACCAAGACAACCTTAATATCGCTGGGAATGTGCAAATAACTCCCCAGAGTATTTATATGTATGGTATAACGAAGTGCCTGGTACACAATGTATATCATATATTTTTGCACTCAAAGAATGTAAATGAGGGTTGACTTCTCTGTTTGATTCATTGTGGGTGGTTAATGGAAATCTTATTTTTGTAGCTCCCTAGCCTTGGACAAAGCTGTGAGAATGGTGTAGTATTGTTCCTCCTAGGTGATACAGACCATACTTCTAACACTGAAGTGTTAGAAGGAGTCTTTTTAAGAGGCTACTGCAGCAAATCTTAGTTTGAATAATGACTTAGGTGGAGACTAAATTGCATAAGATTAAGACATATTGGTATGCTTCATTCAGAATTTATGTTCTTTCTCCTCAGATCAACCACATTGGTGGGATTCTGGCTACAAGCAGCAGCAAAGAAGTAAATATCGTAGGGGTGACAATGGGGGGAGGGGGAGGCTGCAGGCCTGTTTGTTGCCAAAACAATGTGTGTGTTTGCATGATCATCCATCGCAGGTTCTGAATTGTTTAATTATCTACAAAATGTTGACACAGTATTATGAGGCCTAGGTTCCTCTACTTTGGTTCTGAGCTGCTAGTTTCCTTAGCCACCTTCCCTGCTTTGGCTCACCTTATCTCTTGTTATTGGCCAAACAAAAGAGTAATGGAGACCCTCATCAGATCTGGGACCTTTTTTTCTCAAATCAGAGTTAAATCAGTGCTCTGAAGGAACCAAGCGAATGATCCAAAGTTACAAGATGAATTGGTAAAGCTCTGCCAAAAATTTTCCCCACTTCTCCTTTGTGGTTCCCTGCTTCCCCTTGTCTTTGCAATACGCCATTCTGAAGCAGATGAATCAGGAATGGAGGCAGCTGTATTGCTGCCATGGAGAAGGCAGAGGGGTAATAGCATTTAGACTTATATACCACGTCACAGTGCTTTACAGCCTTCTCTAAACTATTTAAAGAGTCAGCGTACTGCCCCCTAACAATCCGGCTCCTCATTTTCCGAACTCGGAAGGATGGAAGGCTGAGTCCACCTTGAGCCTGCGGAGATTTGAACTGCCAAATTGCAGGCAGCCGGTAGTCAACAGAAGTAGCCTGCAGTACTGCACTCTAACCACTGCAGCGCCATGGCTCTTGAGTAGCTACAAAAAGGCCAAAACTAATCCAGGACAATTTGGTGCTTCAGGCAGAATATTTCCATAGAATTTTTATCAACTTTCTCACAAATTACTCAAACGTGTCATCCATTCAGAAGTTCAGGGTAATCTTGAAGTACATTAGAAGGGAGCATATATCAGTGTAACAAGACACTTATTTCAATGGGACTTACCCCACATGAATATAAATGCCCCATGAACCAGATCCTCCTACCTCCCACCAATTCTCCACCCATTCTTATAAAGTCATGCCGCTACTCACTGGTTCAATTTATCTTATGATAGAGCTGTCTCCAGACATGGCATTACTTTCCATTATTTCCACCCTTTCTCTTTTAAGATACCCTCTGTTCTATCCACGGAAGGACAAGAGGGGGGGGAAAGGTTAAAAAATAAATAATTGTGACTGCAATCTTATAAATCAGCCTTCTCCAAGGTGGCAATCTCCAGATGTTGTCAACGGCAACTTTCCAAGCATGCAATTAAATCAGTATTGCAATGAGCGTTTTGGTTGGGAAGGTTTTGGAATTAGAGGCCCACACAGGTGGAACATGTCATATTGGGAAAGACGGATGTACGGTGCTGTCTTTGGCATGTTTACTCAAAAGTAAATCTTTATATGTTCAATGGAGTAATTTTAGACTTCCAGCATTAATCCCATAGCTGTTCCTGGAATGTAAGCAGCTGGCGAGCAAAACTGCAGCCAGAATAAGCATATGCAGAACTTCAGGATTTTTTTTTTTCACGTCCTGGAAAAAAATATTTAATTCATTTGTTATAATTACTGTTGAAAATTCTGTATAATCAAAGGCATTGATCAAAACTATTGTCCTTTAAGAATTTTTTAAAATCATGCTGTCTGTGTTCTATTGCATTTAAATTTCCCTGTAGAATTGTCTAAAGTGAGAAGGTCAAGGGAAAAAAATCCACTACTATTCTGCTAACATAATAGATAATTTTCCATAAAAAGGAGCTGTTAAGTATATATGTGCATAGTAAACAGCTCCAGCACAAGAAAATCTGCAAATAATTATATATCTTAGCAGGCAGCTAACCTACAGTGGTCTGATTATGATGAAATATTAAATCATTGTATGAAAAACTATCTGTGATTTATTTCCCAGATATTACGCCTGTTGCAAAGGTATATAGCCATCGGTAATACTCCACAGCAAGCTCAGGTACTGCCGTTTTTATTTCTCTTAATGGAAACACGTTGGTTAAAAAAAGGTCACATTTTAAGTGTCTTGCGCTGCAATTGTTCTGATATATAGTGCTATAAAATAATAACAATTCTATTTATGATATGAAGCCAAATAATACATTCTGAATAAATAAAAATAAGTAAACATTAAAGAAACCAAAGTGAACTAGGAAACAATGGGATAAAAGCAATACAAAAAATAAATAAAAATGAGATAAAGCATTCTTTCCCATGTGAGCCAAGGATGTTTTACCAGGTGTTGGAAGGGCGTGGACAAAATGGAGTTGGATTGCGACCTGATTGGACCATGTGATGGACATGTGACCTGGGAGCAACAATTTTGGGTTTTGATTTGGGTGGGTAAAACTCTGGGTCCTTCAGAGTCAGGTTTTCACCAGCTGGGCCAAATTGACATCCCAAATGAAATTGTGCTTTGAGGAAACTCTTGGCCTCAGAGTTTCAATTGATTTGGGGTTGTCACTTGGAACCCTGACACATGGTTGGCTGGAAAATTCTGGGTGTTGAAGTCCACAAGTTTTAATGTTGATAAGGTTGGACACCCGTGGCCTAGAATCTAAAGTAGCAAAAGCATCCATAGAAGGAAAGCCTGATTCCGAATGGAACAAGAATGTTCTGAGATTCAGGAAAAATGATAGAACAACACTTGGAGGAAGAGGAGCCTCAGAAAGGCCAAATCCTCCTGGCCTACAATGTAGTTTACATTTGCCAGAATCACCTTTGAGGTTCTCTCACTTCCTCCCCTCTCTGCTGTTTACAAATGGAGAAGACGTCCAAGCCAAAGGACTTTCCAGTTGCAAATGATGCCTCTGAGTCCCAAGCATTTTCTATTGTGCCGAAGGGAGAAATTCACTGGGAGCAGGGAGGATAGTGTTTCCCGGTCTCAATCTGCAAACTTTCTCTTTTCTCTGGAATATGCTCCTTCCCCCCGCTTTTCTATTTGCCATAAATGCTTGCATATCCAGAGGGTTTCTGAAATGAATGAGTGGTCCATTATTACCATTAAATCAGGAAAATTCCTAGGGTTTAATCCTTGCTTCAAGTTGCAGCAATTAGTGCTTATGTGAACTACTTCAATGTTGTTAGAATTTTTTTATAATGCTGCTAGCCAATAACCCAGTGTTGCACGGGTATTCCCCCTATTTATAGGGGGGAAATGTCCAGAGTAAATATAATTTCTAATATTGGATTTTTTCCCTTACCTGAGGGAGCCCCCTTGTGGAATACTGTGAAGCTGTTACCATGGCACTACACTGCACTGTACAGTAGAAGTCATTTTACGGCAGTACAGTAGAAGCCATTTTAAGGCACAGCAGGCTGTATTGTAACAGAACACCTCCCCCAAGGAGTGTTAGGGTTTCTTATCCCCACAGTATTTGTTTCCAGAGAGTACGTCATCTGTGTACCAAGTTTGGTTGAAATTGCTTGAGTACGTCATCTGTGTACCAAGTTTGGTTGAAATTGCTTGAGAGTTATGCTGGAACATACATACATACCTACAACATACAGAGAGAGAGAGAGAGAGAGGAAGAGAGAGAGAGGGAGAGAGAAGGCATATATATATATTTTCTTGTCCTCTGTGTGTGTGTGTGTTTTGTAGATTTTCACGGGTGTAGGTATGCTGGTCTTGTTGTATTCGGGTCTTTTCCCGTGTAAGATTGAGATTGTCTTGGCAACATTTCAGCGAGGTCTCACTCGCCATCTTCAGGCTGGGTTTTGGGCTTAAAGTGTGATCGGAGCTGCCATCTTTCTTGGTTCTGGAGATGAGGGTCTTGGCTACAGAATTGATTTGTGCAGGGTGGTGATGGAATTGTGCGTTTCAGTAGAGGTTGGTGTGTGTTTTTTTCCAGTATATGGTGTGTCCTAGGGAGCTATTGGGTTTTTTTGTAGATTAGGATGTCCAGAAAGAGAAGTTGGTTGTTTGCTTCTATTTCCATGGTGAATTGTATTTTGGGGTGTAGGCTGTTGAGATGTGTGAGGAAGTTGTCCAGTTTTTCTTTCCCGTGTAGCCAAATCACAAAAGTGTCATCAACATATCTAAGACAGTGTTTGGATTTGTGTTCGGATTTATCTAAGGCGTTAGTTTCAAAATGTTCCATGTATAAGTTTGCAATGATGGGTGAGAGGGGTGATCCCATGGGTGCTCCTTCTATCTATTTGTATCTTTGTCCATTATGGATGAAGTATGTGTTGGTTAGGCAGTGGTTGGTCAGGTCCAGGATGTGTTTAGGGGGGTTGTGTTTCTTCTGGATACCTGTCAACTTATATATATGCTGGTCTTGTTGTGTTCAGGTCTTTTCCCGTGTAAGATTGAGATTGTCTTGGCAATGTTTCAGCAAGGTCTCACTCACCATCTTCAGCCTAGTGTTTTGCGCTTAAAGCGTGGTCAGAACTGCCATCCCTCTATAAACCTTGGTGGGGTGGGTGTGGAGTGCTGGCCCCATTTGCTGGCCCTAAGTGGAAATGGATAATCTCAATCTTACATGAGAAAAGACCTGAATACAACAAGACCAGCATACCTACACCCGTGAAAATATATGATATATATATATATATATGTATGTATGTATGTATGTATGTATGTATGTATGTATGTATGTATATATATATATATATATATATATATATATATATATATATATATATATATATATATATATATATATATATATATATATATATATATATATATATATATATATATATATACACATACATACATACATACACACATATACACCTGAGCTTCTCATTATCTTGTGTATATATATACACCTGAGCTTCTCATTATCTTTCCTTTTTCCTTGGATTTTGCATCAATCCCCAGCCCGACTAACAAATCTCTTCATATAATTATGGCTGACAGAGGGTGGTGTAGTGAAAGAGCTGTTTCCTTTAACTTCACTGAAATTTAACCACTGACACCATTTGTAGCATTTTGGTAATATTCTTTGTAAGATGCTCTATTCCTGGAGTTTCTTACAACTGAACATCTTGTTGAATATTGAAAGTCTTATGTACAAAGATACTACTGGTCTCAGACTAAGAGAGAGAGAATGAAAATAGTCTTTGAAATCATGTTGGCAAAGGCAGTTGCTATAATGTATAATTCTAATAAGAATTAAAAATACAGGTCAGAATCAGGACTTTGGGATGGAAGTAGGCTTTTTGTTCTCCAAGAAGATTCTTTTCTTTTAGAATGTAAATAATCACAAAATCTTACCCTAAGCCTTTCAATTAATTTAAATTAAATTTCAGTATCTAACCAAGCATGGTATGGTGGTTAAGATGTTGGATTAAGTTCAAGAATTAATATAAAAATTCGAATCCACTTTTAGCCATAGAATTTCCATCTGTAATTTTGGAAATTTCCACCCGTAATTTCACCATCTCTGAATCCAACTTTTCTGATGATCAGCTGTGACGTGCAATTTATATTAGCTAGAAAGCAGGATTCTCTGAATCCAACTTTCCTGACAAGGTTATTGATGATAATACAATTAAATTGATGATACAACTAAAAAAGGAAGTGCAATGCATATTTCTTTGGGTGCTGAAGACTTAAGTATAAATGTAACAAATAAAAGTATTCACTGTATTCCTTTCAAATTGTAGTCTCGGCAAAGAGCTGTACTGCCTCCAGCAAAGCTGGTTCCAGATCCAAACCTACCAGGAAATCAGCCTCCAAATATGGTAAGCTGAAAAAAATTAATGTTCATTATCTTTTGAATAGCACTAAAAGAGAAAACCAAAACTCAGCATCCGTTGGCTGCTATCTGGGCTCTGCCTCTTCTTAAAATCCTCTTCTTAGTTAGAAGTGGGCCGAAACCTAGGAATTCAGAACTCCATTGACCAATGACTTTGGGGTTTGGCATGAGAAAAATCCCCAAAATGCCTAGTTTGATTCTGTTGGTGTGTCACATAGATCCTGCCAAATAAAAGAGAAACTTTTTTTTTAATTTCCCAATCTAGGCCACTCTGCATTTGGCGGGAATGTAGAGACGGGACCTTATATAGATGCCGAAGTCTTGTCTTCAACCCTAGCACCACTGCCACTCAAAAAGACCACCTCACACCATTCCCCAAGGCAGAATTGTCCCTGTGGTTCAGGGACAATCCTTGCCCAGCATCTGCCATGCAATGCTTACCACTCCAGGCTGTGTTGTTTTTGTGTTGACATGCTCTTTATGGCCTACCCTAACCTTCTCTGGATTGCATGAGGTCTTTGTTCTTGAAGGGCTTTGGAGAATGATCTTCCACAGCCTCTGCAGTCTCCAAAAACTGTGCAAAAACACAGGCTGTTTTCATATGATTTTCAGAGACTCCAGAGGCTATATGGGAGCACACATCCCATTCTCATACAGGCTCAGAAAATTGTGTAAGAATAGGGCATGCTTTCAAGAATAATTGCTGTCAGGTGTTAGTGAATGCAGGCATGTCACCCAAAAGGTGGCATGTTACCTTTGACACACACACACATATGTCATAGATTTGCCATTGATTTTGGTCTGAAATAAAGAATGAAAAAAGATTAGCAGGAACAACTAGAGTATTGAATGCATAGAGAGATCCCAGCTGCCTACACCAGAGAAGGAAGCTGAGGGAAACAGTTAAAGATATCTTTCTTCTGGCTTCTTGCTACTATCAGTTTTGTTGAATTGACAGCAGAAAAATGAACTGGACTAAAAATAGTTGGCAAAACTGATCAAGTGTATCGGTTTTCTCCCTTTCTGCTATACAAAGGGTGGGTGGGCGGGCCTCTGAATATAAGAATGATAACGTAACAATCAGTGGCAATTCCTCATTTTTTATTCACCACAACAAGCAGGGATGAAATGCTATCAGTTCGAGCGAACCGGTATTTCCGATGATCAGCTGTGACACGCAATTTAGATTAGCTAGAATCGTCGGATTTCTTGCTTTGTAGCTAATCTAAATTGCGTGGCACAGCAGATCCCCCCCCCCCCCCCGCTGTTCTACTTACCTTTGCAGACTCGGAAGGCTTCAAAGTGTTCCTTTTTTAGTGCACACGCTTTGCACATGTGTGCGCAAAGCACTTGCTCAGTAGCAGACTTACTAAACCGGTAGCAGACTTCAGATGATTTCACCGCTGACCACAAGGCTATGGTTGTCATACCAAATCAGAAGATGATATTTATAATTCAGTGGAGAATTTTCTAAAGTCAAAGGGTTTTTTAAAAATTCCATTAATATTCTACAAATATTATAAATTATTTTCTATCAAAAGATGCTGTCCTCCAAGCTTAAGTGTATATGTGCATGGTAAACAGCTCAAGCACAAGATCTGCAAATAATTATATCTCTTAGTAGGCAGCTAACTTTCAGCAGTCTGATTATGATGAAGGATTAAAATCATTTTGTGAAAAACTATCATTCATTTCCCAGATATTACTCTGCAGATATGCTTTCTATCCCTGAACATCAAAGTGCAAAGTATGAACAACTGTTGCACTAACGCCAGATCTAGCAATTATTTTTTATGCCTTCAGGCTCAGGTTGCTAGAAGTGATTCCAATTGAACTGAATAGCCATGCACAGAATTGCATTAAAACTCTTGCAAGAATCCGTTTTAAAAACCCATCCATTCTTTGTATTACAGAACTTTCCTGTCATCAGCCTACCACAGAATCAGATGTTCCCGATAGATATGAATTACGTAAGTCATTTTCTGCACTAAGCAAGTGTACCATTGTATATGTTTTGTTTTACAGATCAGATGACTGGCCGATCTGGGCTGCAAAGATCCCAACAAACTGGATGGCAGCAAAAAATAAATTTGTGCTGCTAATGGTCATATAGATTTGTGTAACCCAGATCTGATAGCCTTACATATAATCTTTCTTGGCAATGGTTCAGCCATTTTCATTTCTCCATGAGAATGTTACTTCTCCATCAGGAGTTAAATTCAGATGGGTTCACCCAAACCGGTACTAAAAATGCTACCCGTTTGCCTGAACCGGTAGTAAAAAAAATGCTACCGGTTCAGGTGAACCGTTTTTTCTGATGATCAGCTGTGACGTGCAATTTATATTAGCTAGAAAGCAGGATTTCCTGCTTTCTAGCTAATACAAATTGCGTGGCACAGCGGATTCCTCCACTTGCTGTTCGCTTACCTTTGCAGGCACGCTCTGCGCACGCATGCTCATATTGCTACCAAACAGGTAGCAAAGGCAAGTGGATTTCATTGCTGTTCCCCATGATATAGACTTTTTATATCAAGTTTGTCATGAGTGAGCTGAAGGGGAAGGGTAGAGGTAGAGATAGAAGTAGAGGTAGGGAAAGGAGAGGAGAGGAAAGTAAAAATTCCTGAGCATTCTGCTTTCAGTATCTTTAAAAAAAATCAGAATGTTTTTCTATCTTTTCAATATTAGCAAAATTCTCCAAACTTGTCTGAGAGGGCTGGTTCTAAATTCACCCAGTTTTATGCATCCACCTACTAGAGAAATTCATTTTGGAACATTGCAGGACATTGCTGGTTTCTTACTGCTTCTGCAAATCAAAGAACTAAAACTCTCTCAGCCAGAAAATCAGAATGGGATCATTTCTTGAAGAAAAACTGAACGCCACAAGCAGAGAAGAGTCTTTAGCAATATCTAACAGTAGATGCTCTGAGTACTTAGCCAGCAATTGTGACTGCAGAGCATGGCAATTACTACAAAATGATGGAGAATCTCTTCAGCATTTATGAGAGCTCAGATAGTAGGTATTGTGCAACCTGTGGAGTCTTTTTTTTTGAATAGGATCCTTCTTATAGGCAACATCCAGCATGTAATGAATTTTCAATAAAGAAGAGAGGTTTGAATAAGGGAACTATTTTCCCCACTGTCATCTTTGGAAATCTAAGTAATATTGGACTTCCACTCTTGTATGATTCTGTTTTAGTATCTGCACTGCTTCTCAGGGACAATTGAAAGGATTATTATTTGCAAAGGTTTGGGACAAAAGCTGCCTAGAAACATTCTGTTTGTCTTTCTGTTTACCTACCTAACATCTCTCTACAATAGGGGTGTCAAACTCACATCGTCACGGTGGCATCACGTGATGTATCGGACTTTCCCCCCCTTCACTAAACCAGGCATGGGCATGACGCATCTGGCACGCAGGCCTGATCTATAGTATCATATTTGAGAACTGCCCATCTCTGAGTGGCGTACAATAAAATATCAAAAGCATAAAAACAGTAAATAAAATTCAAAAGAGGCAAGAAACAAGGTGATATTTCTTCTCACATTAAGCCTCTTGCCTTCTTAGAGTCAAAGCACGAGTCCCCACGCTCCGTTTTGACACTTTTGAAGGCGAGAAGACAAAAGGATGCCTTAGTGGTTATGCCCTGTTTGTAAAACTGCATCTCAGGTGGCATCCAGGATGAATTTTTATGCGGGACCCTTCCAGTTCTATTGCTTTAGAATCTGTAAGGTTTGGTTTCATAATAATTTTAATAATGTAAAATTTAATAATATAATAGATTATAATGCTTCTAAAAGGCCTGAAGTACCAGGTTGGGGACAAATCCTCCAGGAGAAGATCTATTGATGTGGTTGCTAAGCGTCAACATTGACTTGATGGCATATAATCAATCGATGAATGATAATAAGGGGGGGAAATCAATCAATATATCCTGTTAACATAGATGGGGGGGATTCTGATATAAGAAAGGCCATGATAATAAAAATACAAGCAGAACACTGGAAGTGATATATTTCCACAGGAGTTGAAAAAAGTAGTTAAAAGAGCAGCCATGATGTTAGAATACCCAACTGGAATTAATTCCCAAGGTCTAGGTGGATTAAAATAATTGCCTTGCCAGAGCAAAAAAAGGAGGACTTTTTACAATGAGCCAGCCAACTGAGAAAATGAATTCAGAGAGTGAGCTTTTGTAGTTTCCCATTTAGTTCCCAACTAAAGGGTACTAATAGTACTAAATGGCTCTTAAACCACACTTTCATTCAAGTAGCAATTTTTTTCCAGCTGTACCCTAAGAGCCCCCATCTCCAATCTCCAGGATTTATTGTCAGGGATGGTTAGAATGTGAACCTAATAACATCTGGAAGATCACAGGATTCTTGCATTGTTTTGTTGGTAGAATATGTAAGTCTTCAGAAGTTGCAGAATAGCCAAAGGGCTAACTTTGGTGCCAAAATCCTGACACTTTGCCAAACATCAGTGACATGCGTGAATGGGAAGCCCTACACATCCTGCTCAGGATTATGGTCAGGCCTGAGGAGAGGGGGGTGCAGACGGGTACATTGTTCCGGGGCCATGGAGCTCAAAGGGGGTCCATGAAGAGGAATCTTTTTTAAAAATTTTTACAAAACCAATTTTTTAAAAAGAAAAACAATATTGGATATATACTTCATACTCTATACTTTGTGTGTATAGCGAAAGTGCCTTGCAGCCTTGTTTGATATAACCTTTATGGTCGTGCATTCCCTTCTGCACTCCATTTTGAGCCTACTAGGCTTCCCTGCAGTACAATTATGACATCATTGATTTGTGTCCATGTGTAGGTGAGGGGGCCCATATTAGCCTTGTTCCGGCACTTACCAAACCCCTTGGCGGCCCTGATGATGGTGGTAAAACCGTTGCCCCTTTCTTGTGCTATATTTGACGCTAGAAAGAAACAAAAATATTTTGGTTGAAGATTTTAATCGTGTCACCCAATGCAAAGGAAGCTGCTTTCTTTCTTTCCGTATTTCTTTCTAATCATGTTCTAATCCATTTGCCATGCAGCTTTCTACTCTCCTAGGAATATTATCCACAATGCAAACATTGCCTATAGTTGGTGGGGGAATGACGGTACCACAGCAGCTACCGCCAGGGCAAGCAGTAAGTATTTTATAACTAAGAATCCATGCTGGCTAATATCCTTATCTGTTTCCACTGTTCATCTTTCCCCATTTTAGAAACTAAGCAATCATAGGAAGCGAATATGCTTACCTTCCAGACTTAGATATTGGATAGTAAACATAAATAACTTCTTAATTCCCCTAAATCAGCTTCTGTGATCATCTGTATATGTGGTGTATATTCACACACTATTACTCTCGACATTCCAAAGGTGGTTTTTCAGGAGGCAACTGGACTTTCTATTTTTTTCTCTGAAGACATTTCACTCCTCATCCAAGAAGCTTCTTCAGAGCTGAAGAAGCTTCTTGGATGAGAAGCGAAACATCTCATTTCCCCCCAGAGATGGCTGGAGCTGGTAGGAATTGGAGTCAAACAAATTGGAGGGCACCTGATGGGAGAAAGCTTCATCCCAGTATAACCACAGAAGAATAGTACCAGCTGCTTCACACAAAGTTGAGGTGCAAGAGAATGAGGTTTACACGAGCATTATGGGAAGGAAGTCCAAGCAGAATCATCATACTGGCTACATTGATTTTGTCAACATAAATATGTTTGTGGAAAGTGTAACTTAAAGTGAATCTAAAGAAAGGCTGTCTAATGATCCAAAGCAGAGGTGGGTTGCTACCGGTTTGTACTGGTTCGGGCGAACTGGTAGTGGAAATTGCAACTGGGTCACCGAACCAGTAGGGACGGCAGGCTCGCCATGCCCCTGAATCAGTTCCCCGGTTGCTGCGGCATGTTTTGTTGACATGTGTAATGTTCTGCGCATGCGCAGACCTATTTATAGGCAACTGCATGCGCGTGCACCAGTGGTGGGTTTCAATTTTTTTTAGAACTTCTTCTGTGGGTGTGGCCTGCTTTGTGGGAGTGGCTTGCCAGCCATGTGACTGGGTGGGAGTGGCTTGCCAGCCATGTCACTGAGTGGGAGTGACAGCAGTCATGTGACTGGGTGGGCATGGCCAATTTGTAAAATGTGGTGAAACTCACTTAACAACGCTCTTGCTTAGTAACCAAAATGTTGGCTCAGAAACTCTGGCATTTGAAGCACGCAAGTCTTAAAGCTGTCAAGTTACAAGACCCTTGCAACCCTAAGCCTTTAGGGAAAAAAATCCCAGGGATGTTCAAACTTGACAGCTTTAAGACTTGTGGACTTCAACTCCCAGAATTCCTCCTCTTGCTCTTCATCTTGATGATGTGGCAGACGGGTGAAGGGAGGGAGCTGGAGCCAGTTCTAAACGGCACTGTAGATTTGTGGAACCCCTTCTATAGAAGAGGTTAGAACTGGCAGGAACCCACCCCTGACGTGCACTGAATTGGCAGTAACTCCAGCAGAAACCCACCCCTGATCCAAAGGATTGCAAGGTAGGAATAGAAGCATGTTTTACAAGTACTGAATAGCTGAAGAGCTAAATGACACACTATCCCAAAAGCCAATTCCTTCTTCAGTCTTACCTGTAGTTAACTAAAGGCATAACATATATGCAATTACTATTACTTGTCTTGCAGATGCTGCCAATTATAGTTACACAGATGGGACCACAGGTAAGAAGTGAGACAGAAAGTCTGTTTGAGATTTTCAGGCTCGTCTTCTTCTTCTTCTTCTTTTGCATAATGAATAGTTTTGCTTTTTTTTTTGAAGTGGATGTCTGGCTTGTTTTCGCTGGAACAGCAGTGCTTATTCAGTCCTTTATTGGGAATGCCCATAGCCTGAAGTGGGCTTGGCTAAATTGTGAAATCTGTTTCCCTTAAAGATCATGTAATTCAACCCTTTTCCAATGAAAGAAAAACGGATCGAATTGTGATCCTGGTCACTGCTATCCAGCCATTCTTGCAATTTGGCGCTTTGCCATGCCCAAGCTCTCAATTCCTCAGCATCTGCAAGTGGATCTAGGAAAGCAACCTCTCTGAAACATCTGAAGCAACCAACTTTTTAAAAACCTTAATGGGACTGAATGAAATGGAATAGTGGCGTGGCTTAGTATCAAACAACTTTCTCCCACATTCCTACCAGAAGTGGGTTGCTCTCGGTTTGGCGAACCGGTGGTGGCATTTTTGCCTGGGTAGCAGAACCAGCAGTGACCCAGGCTTGCCATGCCCCCAAACCAGTTCTCTCACTGCCGCTGATGTCATTGCCATGTTGTTTTTAGTGACTGCGCATGCACAGTTCACTGTAAATTGTTCTGAGCATGCATGAAGAACAATTTACATTGAACAGCGCACGCAGGCTCAGCGTGTTGTGCACATGTTGTGAACCGGTAGTAAAACCGGCAGCAACCCACCACTGATTCCTACCATGTGTGAAACGCACTTGGGAAGAGTAGGCAATGGCCTTCTTTTCTCCAGGAGCATATCTGGCAGCGTATCTTTTTCCAGGAGGGTCAGGACTCTGTTAAAAATGAGGAACTGGGGCACCTTTAATGGTGTTGCTAATAGGCTTGACTGAAGTGGAAGTCCATTTCATATCTTGGTTTCACAGGAAATGGGTTTATCTATCTTTCACTAATCCACTTCAAAGCAGTATTGAACTAACATGTTTGTGCTCTTTGGACTAATCTCATGAAATCACAGCAGTGACAACTATTTAGCACTATCCAAAACTATTCTTGTTTTTTATATAAAAAAATAAGAGGATGTAGGTTCTTTTAGGAAAGGCATTTGGACTCTTAAGGACCACAGAGCACTTCCAGAGGGTCCTTCAACTATGCAAATAATTGGCCCTTTTGTGGGAGGTTTTAATGGAAAAAGTGATTCAGAAGTTTTGGTTTTGAGGCACAACTTCTGCTTAAGAGCCCTTGGTGCAGTGGTTAGGCGGCAGTATTGCAGGCTAATTCTGCTGGCTGCCAAGGATTCAATGCTCACCGGGTCAAGGTTGACTCAGCCTTCCATCCTTCTGAGGTTGGTAAAATGAAGTCCCAGATTATTGAGGGCAAAAGGCTGACTCTGCAAACCTCTTAGAGAGGGCTGTAAAACACTGTGTAGCAATAGCCTTAGTGTTATTGCTATTGCTTTCTTAGAAAAAATCAGAATAAGGCATAATCCAACAAAAGGGCCAAAAATCTTAGCCTAACTCACACTGGGATAGTTTGTAGGATGTGGATGTGGGAGAGTTGTGTGTAACTACAGATTGCTCTCCCCCAGACAACATCCATGAGAAGGGGATGTGAAAAAGTACAGAGAAGGAAAAACCCTTTTCAAAATATGAGCTTGTGGAACGGATAGCAAGTGAGGAGGAAATAAATTAAGATTTCCCTGTCTTGATTATGTTTAGTATAAAAGTGAAGAGAAACAAACCGTCAGGCTTTCAATATCCTGTTAACATTTCTTATAATAATAAAGGTGTGCATTTCTTGTAGTGTCTGTTTCCAGACCTAGCCTATCGCAAAGGTCTTATTGAAGAGGTGTGTATGTGTGTGAAAAGATCTGCAGGATGGTGGGCTTGGCTCCATTATTAAAGGCATAGAACTTTGATCACTATTCCATGCCCATAATCCTGTAGATTTTGGAACATCTATGGATACTCCTGTATCTATTGTAATAAGACTGTGCGTCGTCGTTATCATCATCATCATCATCATCATCATCATCATCATCATCATCATCATCATCATCATCATCATTTTTGTAAACCTTTTAGAAATCATTGCTCCATGCCTTTAATGTTGATTTATTCCATTCTGCTCCCTCAAACCTGCATTTTCTGATTGGTGTTCTAGGGTGCAGTGCTCAGCTCTGAGGAAATGGTAAATAATTTACTAACATATTTCTATTTTTACGGGATCGTTCAGAATCATCACCAGCCCAATTCCGAACCATCCAGAATGTGTGATAGATTTACAGCTTCTAAGCCTTTCTTCACAGGGTCAGACAAAATGCCATTAGGGGACCAAGGGCCTCACCAATTCACAGGATATTTCATTTGGGTTCTTATCAAAAAAATTAGGCCTTCCTTCCTGGTCTGCTTTAGAGTTTATACTACAGTTTGAAGTGACAAAACAGGAAGACAAAAGATGATACAGATCTGTATACAATTTTACAGAAGCTAATTTGGATAGATGGATGTAAATCTAGAAACGATTGCTGCAACTTTGGCTGCTCATTTAAAAGTACTATACATGACCAAGACTTGTTCCATATCTTACAGGGTCTTGCTATGTCCTTGCATGGTTCTCTGTCTTGAGAATTTTCATTTAGACTGAGAAGCCCTGTGGAGAATATTTTCAATAAGATTGTTATCCTATTGAAGTAGGGCTAGGGTTCAGGATTTAAAAATATGGTTAGGCTACGGAATCCAGCATTCTGTTTTCCAGGATGCGAAATTCCTTGCATTTTTATGGAGGTGTTGAAAACAAGAAATACTACTTTACATTCTCTCTCTTTTTATTCTTTTCTCTTTCGTCTTTCTCTATAATGTCCAAAGTGCTCCATGAGTTATTTTAATTTTTTGATGCATATTCTCTTATTTTCTTTTTGCCTTGGCAGTCACCTTCACAATTTTTCACTGGGCTTCTCATTCCTGGCATGCAAGGAGCTATGTTCCCTTCAGGCCAAGCTGAACCCCCTCCTGAAGGTCAAGATGGATTTCTTCCAGTGGGCCAGGCCAATCCTGAAGGCACGGCAGCAGGCATCCAGAAGGTCTTCCCCACAGTCACTGATGGACTGAGTGAGATTCCAGGCGAATTGTACCCAACTCCCTCTGGCTTCAGACAGCCAGATGCTGGTACAAGTGGCGTGTTTGTAGAACCAACTGCGGACATCAATATGGAACCAAGTGAGCTTCGGGAACCACCCACCTCTCTTGTAAAATTCGATATGGGTAACATGCAGAGTCCTCACAATCTCTCTCAACCACTTGTGAGAGGAGACAGCCCCATACCCCTGAACACTGCGGCTAGTAAGCCTCTGAATGTGCCCTGATCTATGGGCGACAGCAGCTCTTCAATTCAGGCTAGAAGTGGCAAGAAGCCCTTTTTATTTTGGGTTTAAGAAAATAAAACATGATTTCTTCAAAAGATGTGGGCATTTTTCGGATCAGACATCCAGCATTATCTAATTCCAGTGTCAAATATTAATAATCTGGAATTTTTATTTTATGAGGAAAAAGTTTCTTAGCTTCACATTTATTCCTTAGCAACGTATCTGGCCAGTTTAGTACTCTACGTAACCATTGCTATAAAGTAGTTTTCTCCAAACTAGTATCTTTCAGTTACTATATACTAAGTGCCTGAACCTACATTGTTTTTAAAAACGTTAAATAACACTCTGAGCACAAAGGCAGAACTGTCTGCTCTAGACATGTGTGAAAGAGGATGTGGCATCATTTAAAAAAAATGAGTAGCAAATAGTCCATCTTCCCATGCTTCCCAACCCCTTTCCAGATCATGTCAAGTACTGGAGTGCATCTCAATATTTCAACATGCTTCTTCCTTGTGCACTCCCACTACTATTTTACTTCTACTTTGGGGGGGGGGGTCCTCTGGGCAAATTTCAAAATAGGGAATTTGACACTTTCAATGGCAATGAGAGAGATTATATTCCTCCTTCCCCCCAGATCAAATGGATTAGTACAGCTATGCAATTATTTTTCCAGCTAGATATATAACCTGGAACAAAACTTTATGTACTGTAATTTCTTTTTTAAAATGAATTCTATTAACACCATCAAATAATTAGATGTTGTTAATTCAATCACTTCGTTATATTCTGTGGTTTGATCTGATGGGGGATATTATGCCATCAATTTTCTGTTTTTTCCCTTGAGAATCTAGGGAATGCTATATGTGCCATGCTATACATATTTTACATTTTTCTGAGAATGCATTATGAACATTCTATCAATAAAGGTATTTTCCAATGCCGTTACAATATCTTGGAATTTTCTGTTTTATTCCCTTTTATGGTTACAATCATTATACTTTCCCCCTGAATTATTTATCTAATGATAGTATAGGACAGACAGCTGGCACCAAGGGGTGTGTGTGTGTGTGTATCAGGGGTGAGCTCCTGCCAGTTCTAACCTCTTCTATAGAAGAAGTTCCACAAATCTACCGTGCCGTTTAGAACCGGTTCCGGCTCCCTCCCCCGCCCATTGGCACCACGCTTGCCCTGCTCGCAGCTCACTGATTGGCTGGCTCACCAATCACCCTGCCCACCTCTAAGAGTCCTATCTAAACCTTAAAGTCTCAAAGCTGTCAAGTTTGAACATCCCTGGGACTTTTTTTTCTAAAGGGTTAGGGGTGCGAGGGTCTTGTAACTTGACAGCTTTAAGACTTGTGTGCTTCAAATGCCAGAGTTTCTGAGCCAACAATTTGGTTACTAAGCAAGAGCGTTGTTAAGTGAGTTTCACCACATTTTACAAGTTGGCCATGCCCACCCAGTTACATGACTGCCAAGCCACTCCCACTCGGTCACATGGCTGGCAAACAACTTCCACCCAGTCACATGGCTGGCAAGCCACTCCCACAAAGCAGGCCACACCTACAGAAGAGGTTCTAAAAATTTTTGAAACCCACCACTGGTGTGTATGTATGAATGAATGAATGAATGAATGAATGTATGTATGTATGTATGTATGTATGTATGTATGTATGTATGTATGTAATTCTTTATTCTCTGTTTATAGCTGCCCACCTAAATCAATGAAACTGGGTGGCTTACAGTTCAAAAAATAGATTACAACTAAAGCACTAAAACATTTAAAAACAACAATGAACAATAAAAACATCCACAATAAATAACAGTAGCTGTGATACCAGTTAATCATAAAGTCAGGAAATGGGGCCCTTGACATACTCAGCACCTCAGGTTGGTGGACATAACCAGGTTTTGTGGCAATATAATGATATTACATTATTACAGTATAAGAATATTACAATACAACATACTAACACGGTTTTGCTACAACTCCTACCATAAAATTTTTGCCAACATCTGTGACAATGTCAACTGACCATTTCATCATAGCAAACATATCTGCTTGAAACACCATCTGGTTCTGAGCCTCACCACCCATGGCCACAGGATGGCATAATATAATGAAGCCAAGGCAGCACTTGGGCTGGGTAATTTCAATAGCAGTTAACAATAGCATTTAGGCTTATGTACCGCTTCACAGTGCTTGTTGTGGTCCACTGGTGGCCTGCGGAGCTGGCAGCAGAATCAGAGAGTGAGGAGGTTGGGGGGGGGGGACATGGGCCAGTCCTGGAGTCTGGGGAAGGCTCGGACGAGGGCTCTGTGTTGGAGGCAGAGAGGGGGCCAGAGCCATCTGGGAGTTATGTGCTGTCTCCGGAGCCTCCGGAGTCTGACATCAGCGAGGCAGAAGAACAAGGGTAGCCTGTTCCCAGTGTGCGCATACACAGAACTGCCAGAGAACAGTTATGACAAAAAGGGCGACTCGGGAGTAAGGCTTGGAGATAATTGGCCCCTCCCATAAGAAATAAAAGAGGAGAAAATGGACATGAGCCTTTGCAGGAAGCAACTTTGTTTGTTCTGCTCAGTTTAAACTTTGAAGCTCTGTTTTGATTCTGTGTTCCGTTTGGCCTTGCAAAACTAATTGGCAGTTAGGTCTCTGGCAGCATTTCAAGGAAGATAAAGGTGGGTGCTTATCAGCCTTACCCTGAAGGACTGTGGCAGACTTCAGTCGGACTCTTCACAAACTGTTGGTGACTCATTACAGGCTGTGAATGAACATAATTCACAGCCGTTTAAATAAAAAGAGGGTTTTTGGGACTAAGTGTGTGATTTTTACTGTCTCATGAAGTTTAGGTCAGAACAGTGCTTTATAACCCTCTCTAAGTGGTTTACAGAGTCAGCATATTGCCCCCAAACATCTGAGTCCTCATTTTACCAACTTCCGAAGGTTGAGTCAACCTTGAGCCGGTCAGGATTCAGCTCCTGGCAGTGGGCAGAGTTAGCCTGCAATAGTGCATTCTAATCACTGTGCCATCACTGCTCAGGATGCATTGGCCAACAATATTCTCTGTGGAAGTTGTAAAGCAATGTTAATCTTATTGTGGCAATTCCCTATAATATGCTGACCTTGATCACAGAATTTCACATACAAATTACATCCTATATTCTTTTCAGTAGAAGATTTGACTCAGTCTTCCTTTGATACTGCATTTTCATTTGGCTGATCCTAAGTCAAAGTCAACTTCATCAAGCAAAATTGGTTGGGTGCCAGAAGCTGTCTATAAGGCTTATATTCCTTCTTCCTTTCCCTTTCTCCCTCCCCTTCTGTCTCTATAAAAGGCCATCCTTAATAATGTTCCAGAACTCTTGGGCTCTATTAGAAGGTGATAAGTCACTCTCCACAAATATTAAGACTGTCGATAGATTTGCCTCACCATTGTGTGCATGGTGGAAGGCTTCCATCATTGCAACAACATTGCAACTATTCTTCCTATCAGCCTTAAACCCCTGGATTTGTTCTGAGAAGGTTCCCAATAAGGGCTTCCCCCCACTTCCCTGGAGTTCTTTAGTAAGTTGTCTAGTCAGGACAAGCTCTTACGGGAAATGTCTTGAAGATATTAATCCTTTGAAGGATTATATGTTTCTGGATTGTGTGAGGATTATTTTAAGGAGAAGTTTCCCTTTAAAAAAATGCAGGCTTAGCATTAAACACATAAATAATGCACTTATTTGGGAAATGCTCTAAGTAACCACTTGAATAAGCACTCTGAATTTCAAATAAAACCAGCAAAATCACCTTAATTTTATTTGCAAGTTATGGGCATCATCGGATTCTAGAACCTAAATAGAATTTATATATTCTAAATATTTATTTAGATGTTCTTACATAGTAGTTTACTTGTCTCCTTTTGCCAAAGCAGAAAACCTGCTTCTTAGGGAAGATAATATATTGTCTTGTCCAATTAAAGAGTACATTTCTCCCCTGATATTGAATACTTTCTGGTTTTCTAGTGCATCTTACTTTGTGCAAGGCTGTTCAACTTAATATGCAATCATTACATTATCATTTAAGACAAGCAGCTACCTTGTAGCATAAACTTTCTTAGAGATATTGGATAGAGCGGTCCCTAGTATGCAGGTCATATAAAGTATAATGAATGTCCATCACCATCTTTGTTATGCGTTGCCCCATATAACAGTATAAATCTGTACCACTAGTATTCATCAGACCACATGAATTAGACATATGTTGAAAGAGACATATGTTTAATTCTTTTTCAAGGGTATTCTTCTCGTCTTATTTTTCTCCATATCAACCCTGAGGTAGGTTGGCCCAAACTCACCCAGCCAGATTTCATGCCTGAAGTGGGACTAGAACAGGGGTCAGCAACCTTAAACACTCAAAGAGCCACAAAGGTCCTAACTGAAAGTTTCCTGTTCAATTCTGGACCTGATAAAATCTCCTCCTAGTGCGGCATCCTTTTTCCTCTGCTGACCAGAAGTCCGGTTCCCCCACCATAGTCTCCTTCTAGCAGGGAGTCCTTTTTCCTCTACCTGTCGTAACCAAAAGTCCTAACCATAACCCTATCAATTGAGGAGCCGACAGCCAACAGGGAGCTGCAGCAGAGGGATGAAAGAGCCACATGCGGCTCTAGAGCCACAGGTTGATGATCCCTGGCCTAGAACTCACACACTCCTGTTTTCTAGCTTGGTACCTTAACCCCAGACCAAACTAATTCATCCCACATATGCCAACATAACATTATGGCAGTAACTAAGCACATATGCATATCAGTATTTCGGTCTAGTAAGGATAGATAGCTTTTGCTGTCAAGCTACACTGATGCAGCACAGAAAGAAAACAAGAAGGAAAAGAAAAGTAAGCTTCAGCCTTCCTATAATGATTTGTGGGTTGTTTAGATCAGGGATCCTCAAGCCTTGGGCCATGGATCAGCACTAGTCTGTGACCTGTTAGGAACCAGGCCACACAGTTGGAAGTGAGGAGTAGGTGAACGAGCAAAGCTTCATTTGCAGCTGCTCTCCAGTGCTAGCATCAATACCTCAGCTCCATCTCAGATCATCAGGCATTAGATTCTCATAGGAGCATGAACCCTACTGTAAACTGCTGGTGTGAGGGGTCTAGGTTATGTGTTTCTCCCCACCCCCCACCCCCCACCCGATCCATAGAAAAATTGTCTTCCACCACACTGGTTCCTGGTGCCAAAAAGTTTGGGGATAGCTGGTCTAGAAAGTCTAGACTATTCTACCACCTCCATATCCTGTTTTTCTGCTTCTCTTCTGCACAGAGAGAGAACTAGTAGCCTCAGTGAGGAGGAAAGAAGATCCTCAATCCAATTGGTTTCTTTTATGAGGGAGATAGTAGCTGATCACTTGTATGCTTCTTTCTCACAAGCAATTCTGTGCTGTATTCATCCAGTTCGCCATCTCACCATCTGTCTGCTCCTGCTCCCCTTTATTCTCCTCTGATTTCCCCCAATCTCACATTTATTCTACAAGTCACATTACTCAGCCTCCAGCCATATGTTTCCAAAGGAACAATATAGTGTTTAGGTGAAGGAGAATAGCACAATTTAATAACAGACAACTTCTCTTGGAAGCAGGAAATTCCCGAGCAACCCCAGTTGCCAGGTTTGTCCCCTTCGTTTTTGACTGATCTTTGAATTCTTTTCATTCTTCTTTCCTAAACTCATTTCATTTGTGGAACCTATCAAATATTGGCAGATTATGGCGTTTTATAAACTGCCTGGAATATAATGTTTCCTGGAATTCAAATGCAAGTGATTCTAAGGCCTTTGTAATGCTAAATATGATTTCCAATTTGCTCCAATACTCCCATCTGGTCTGTCTGAGAACCATTTACATGTGTTGGGTACCCATGAGATATCTCCTGGGTAAATGCTAATATTCTAACTTGTTAATAGCAGCTCTTCATCTTTAGAAGCTTTGCTGTTTATAATTAATACTTGCTTCACCATGTCCCCTGGCTAATCAATATTGATTAGAAAAATCAAAAGTGCAGCTGAATCTAGTGTGATCTTTATTTATTTTTTAAAATAAATTGCTCCTCTTTAGGAACTTGCTAACATGCTGTATCTAGTATGCAGAATTACAAGGAAATGTGCAAATGAACTAATCTAGTGGTTAAATTATTTCCATTTCAAAGCCAAAAGGAATGTTTCTGTGAATCTTATGTTGGTGGAGGATGAGATTTTTTACATAGCTATAGTAATAATGAGCATTTTAACTGCTAGCCATAATTGTTTGATGACCCACTCATGCTTTTAACTAAGGTTTGCCAATGGAAAGTTATGCATAGTGGATATAAAGAGGACAAGGAGAAACTATTTCCCCTTTCTCAAAATATTAAACCAGAAGATATTCAATAAAACTGAGTACTGGAAGAATCAGAACAGACAAAAGGATTTTTTTTACACAATGCATAATTAAATTTTGGAATCTGAAAATAATGAACTATTAGCAATAAAATATAATTTTGATATCTAATGTAAAATACTTTATTTGAATGTTAGAGGTTCAGAAAGTATCCAAGTGTTTGTGATTATTCACTCCTTCATAAATAGACGAGAGAATTTGCTCCTTTATTTTTTCTCCCCCTCCTCCAAAGTCCATTTATTTGCCTGCTATTGTGAACGCATCACTGGTCTTTTCAAAGTGGGCTGTCAAGTAAGAGGAAGATCAAATGAGAATCTAAATGAATTCATTCTATGGACTTGACATCATTGAATGACTGTCCACCAGGAAGAACTTTACAAATTCTTGCAGTTGCCTTGTAGGGGAGATTTATTTATAAAATAAATAAATAAAAACCTTAAAACATTTGAATGAAGCTGATACCTGGTAAGGATTCTGAGAATTTTCCATGAATATGGCAAACATGGAGGAACAACATATTAATATGCAGTTGCATACCATGAAATATTGGTCTCATCCAGAGAATATATTTTGAGTATTTGTCATTTTTGGAATGGCTGCTAAGATCAAAACATGAATTGGCCTTTGTTCTAGGCCAATTTCTGTGATTTTGTAACATAAAACATAGTTATACATTTAAGTTGAACATAATGAATGTATTGAAGATGGCTATATTTAAATTGATTTTTACTCATCTATTATTTACTGTGAATGTTTTAATGATTTATATGGTTGCATGCCTTAATTATACAGGTAGTCCTTAACTTACAATCACCATCAAGTCCAAAATTTTCTATTGCTAAACGAAAAACAGTTAAGGGAGTTTTGCCCCATTTTATGATCTTTCTTATCATAGTTGTTAAGTGACTCACTGACGTTTTACATTAGTAACACAGTTGTTAAGTGAATCTGGCTTCTCCATTGACTTTTCCTGTCGAAATGTCAAAAAAGATTATCGCGTGTCCCTGGGACACTGTAGCCACCATAAATTTGAGTCAATTGCCAAGCATCTGAATTTTTTTTTTTTAAATAAATGTTATTAATTTTCTATTGTTTACCTTTGTTAGTGCTTAATAAACATTGTGTTTGTGTATTTAATTTGCTTAACAATACTGATTACATTCTTAATCTCCACCCCTTTTTTCCAAAAACCTCTTAAAATAAATTCCATGTTTGATAATATTCTGTATCTTCTTTCTGTTTAATCTTCAATGCAAGTCTACCCATTTCTGCACAAACATCTTCCTAATTATCTTTTCATCTCAAGGTGTTTCTTCATTTTTCCAATATTGTGTGAATATAATCCTTGCTGCGTCTAAGACATGCAGTATTAAATATATAGTTTGCTTATCACGTTTTTCTGGTATTATGCCTTAATAGAAACAGTTCAGGTTTAAAATCTACATTTCTTCCTATCATCTTTTCTAACCAAAGACATGCCCCTGGGACATTGTAGCCACCATAAATTTGAGTCAATTGCCAAGCATCTGAATTTTAATCATGTGACCACAGGGACGCTGCAATGGTCATAAGGGTGAAAATGGCCATAAGTCACTTTTCTTGATGCCGTTGCAACTTTGGATTGTCACTAAATGAACTGTTGTAAGTTGAGGGCTACCTGTAACCAATATCTATCTATCTATCTATCTATCTATCTATCTATCTATCTATCTATCTATCTATCATCTATCTATCATTATCTATCTATAAATGGCTGTGTGTATGTGTGTGTATGTTCCAGCATAACTCTGGAACGCCTCCAGCAATTTCAACCAAACTTACTCTCTGGATAAAAATACTGTGGGTGCTAACTCCTAACACCCCTCAGGGTGTGTGTTCTGTTAAAATGCAGTCTGTTGTGTCTTTAAATGACTTCTACTGTACTGCTGCAAAATGGCTTCTAATGTACAGCGCAGTGGAGTTGCCATGGTAATGGCTTCACAGTACTCTACAAGGGGATCTCCTCTGGTAAGGGGGAAAATCCAACATTAGAAAATACGTTTGGTCCAAACATTTCCCCCTATAAATAAATGCCTGGGCAAAACCGGGTTATCGGCTAGTGATATATAAGAATATATAAGACAAGACAATAACAAATAATCAAATGGTATGTTTGTGCGTTAGCGTGGCAATATTCTGTTCCTACTTTCCATTGAATTGATGCCCCACAGGAATAAACTACACATAGGATCATAAGAGGTGTGCATTGGCATAAGCTTTCCATCACTTTCCACTTCCACCTTGCCACTTTCCATCGAAATTTAGGTGGTGGGAATAGAGTTCATTCCAAACCGAGTGAGTACAAAGTGGGGGCTGAAGATTTTTATGAAAAGCAATTGGAATATGTTATGATTTCATCTCTCAGCCAGCATCTCACTTATTTCCAGGGATTTTTCAGCTGAAGTCAGACAGCCGCAAACGCCACAAGTTATTCAGAATGTTCCATTGTCTAGCCAGTCCCTTACCTGACTTGCTGTGCTATACAGACAAACCGATAGTTTTCTAACCACCATAGATCATCCTTGTTTGTAACTGCAAGCTGTGCAACATCCATTACAAGCAATTTCACCTTGTGCTCCCTGTCGGCTCCCATTTTAATTACAGTTGGTTGGATGAAATATTGCCAAAGCTGCAGAAATCCTTAGCTCATCATTCTGATCTGAGACACTACTTCAGTTTATATAGAATGCAGCCTTCTAAAAAGTTACCCAGAGATTAAGACAAGCAGACATTCTGTCCTAATTCAGATATTCACAGGGGTTCAGCAGTTTCTATAACTTCCATAATGAATATAAGAGCCATTCAGATGGCAGAGAAACACAACCCAAAGCTTGTGATGGCTCATTTCCAGTTTGTGGAAGACACACTGGTTGTGTATCTTAGAATCCTAACACTGGCTTCTTTTGATAATTATCAAAAGATATCAAGTGGCCAGGACACTCTCAGCCTATTTGTTGTGGATTTCCTATAGAGCTGACACTTCCCCAGTCAAATAGTTTAGGATAAATCTTTGTTTATAGTTCATTTTGCATTCAAGATTGACTGAAAGCAAATTGATCAGATCTTGCTAGACTCTTCCCTTGCCATTGCTCCTTCTTCAGTCACATAACGGGAGCCAATAATATGGATATTGTGTTCACCCAAGTATTTTTAAAGCATGTTTCCCATGGGTGGGTGACCTGCTATGGGGAACCACCCATTTATGAGGGCCCCAGGATGCAGTCTGAGAAGAAAAAAATCAAATGTATTCTTTTGTATCCCACCTTTTATTATTTTTCAAATAACCCAAGGCAGCAAACATATCCAACACACCTTCTTCCTCCTATTTGCCCCATAACAACAACCCTACAAGGTGGGTGGGACTGAGAGAGAGGGGGGAGGGAGGGAGGGAGAGAGGGAGACTGGACCAAGGTCACCCAGCTCTCTTTCACAGCTAAGGTAGGACTAGAACTCACAGACTCCCAATTTCTAGACTGGTGCCTTAATCACTAGAACAAACTGGCTCTCCGCTAAAACAAACTAATCAGGTGGCACTAAAGATCACCAGAGTGAAACTCTGGAAGATGATATCAATTCCTCCATGATCTGAAAGCTCTAAAGGTCTTAGATTTTTTTAAAAGTGTATTTCTTAAAGCCTTTATAGTTGTTATCATTATAAATGTTTGTGAGCTACCCAATTAATTCTCACAATGTTGTACTATGAATCAGGGGTGGGTTCCGGCAGGCATTACTGCCGGTTCACTCACGTGTGCAATTAAAATTGTTCTGCGCTTGCACAGAACTCAAAAACAAGATGGCGCCGCCTATGGCGCCACCTGGAAAACCAGTTTGGGCATATGGCAGGCCTGGGTCACTGCCAGTTCCAGCGACCCAGGCCGCCAAACGACTACTGGTTCAGCCAAACTGGTAGGAGCCCACCAGTGCTATGATTTCTACAAGTCCTTTCTAATTTATGAGCACCATAATAGTTGGATTAATAGAAAGATCAGACGATTATGAGATTCACCATCCCAGATCTTCTAGATTTCAGTTTTCAAGTTTATTTGGCACTTTTGAGGTGTTTTTTGAGAATCTGGCTATGAGAGAAAGTAATTTACACATTAACTCTTTAATAAAAATATGAAATATAAAAGCCAACCCAATCAAACCACATTGGAGGACAAGAACCTGATTGTTTGGTTGTCTCTTCTGATATATAGTACAAAGTTTAGGAAAAGAAAAATAGTGCTATAAAAGGAGTTTAATTTACTTATTGAAACAGAATTATTTATCAGTCACACTACTTATTGAAATCAAAATTAACTTTCAAAGTTTCAAGCCATAGTAAAGCAGTTTTTAAAAGTTTTATTCATTTTTCTGCATGTATTTTTCAAACTTACTTGCCAGAAATATCCGTCTTTGGACTACTATATTCCAGAAAAGAAAAGAAAAATGTAGTAATTTCTGAGGATGTATCATCTTACATCTTGACTTTAAAAGTATTTTGGTAAGAGTTTTAGATAAATTGCATTTATACTTCTGCAACTTATCTTTAAGCAGGAGGAATCCGAATGATCTTGGAATCAGTACTTTGGAATAACTAAAGAACTGGATTGGAAATAGAGAAATATTGGACCCATTTCTCATATTGGATTATTGCATATAATGGGGATTTGAAACCAGCTGCTCTTTCAAACCAATGCACATTGTAGGGTTGAAGGATGATGAAGATTAAAACGAGAGGGTTCACCAATATATACTGTCTTGACCTCCTAATGAAAGGCAGAATATAAGTGCAGCAAAAAATTAATTAACAGACATAAGGCTAAAAAAACCTGAGGATTTTAGGATTAGATTTTAGAAATAAAGTCATAATTGACTGGCTAGCTCCACCTTTTAACATTTTTTAAAATTATGGCTTGCCTCTTTTAAATGTTATATAGCAACAGTACTTAGACTTATATACTGCTTTACAGTGCTTTTACAGCCCTCTCTAAGCAGTTTACAAAGTCAGTCTATTGCCCCCAACAATCTGGGTCCTCATTTTACCCACCTCGGCAGGATGGAAGGCTGAGTCAACCTTGAGCCTGGTGAGATTCAATCTGCCAAACTGTTGGCAGCCAGTGATCAACAGAAGTTGCCTGCAGTACTGCATTCTATCCACTGCGCTACTGCAGCTCTATATATTGTTTTTATGTCTTTAATATTTTATTGGACATTACCCCGGCTCCCTCTATGAGGGAGATGGATGGTATTAAAATAAATGAAATATATAAATAAAATAAATAAAAATAAATAATACTGGGGCTATTTCACATAGCATACTCAACACTTGTTTATTGCTACAAGTGACAAATCATGATTGAGAAATAAGTGCCTTGATCACGGTATCTTTTTTTGACAGGTAAGTATAGAAAAAAGTACAGCAGCTAATTATTACATTTAATTCTATCATATCACTGAATGTTGTTCACATATGCCTTGATTTTGATATCTTAATATTCAATTCTCTTTGCATTATACAACTATCTATTATTTGCTACAAATCATTCAGGCTCTTAGCCAACAGTGAGATATTCCCTGCGCACAAGAGTACACGAATATCCATATCCCCAGCACTTCTCTAATACCACTCCACTTTTACATTTATCCACCAAAACATTAAACAATCAAGTGAATATCATACATTTGTGTCTTATACCCTGCTCAGGGTTTAACCATTTGCTAGACATTTATTGTCACTCATGTTTGATTTCCATTGTACATTATTCTTGATGCGATGAAATGTGGCGAAGAGGTAGATTGCCAACAGGGTGCATTCTTAGAGGCATAAGAAACATCTCAGTCCAGAAATTGTGAGCTCAGTGTGAAGGAAAGAGAGTGAAGACATCACCTTCCTATTTGTTCACAGAGTATATTGTAGAAGCAGATAGTAGAGTCTTCAGTCTGGTAAGATTTTGTCTATAGGAATCAAATAAAACAAAGTCAGCTTAGAAGAATTGCCACATGACATTCTTGGTTTGGGCATGACCCTTATACATCCAGCAACTAAACTTCACCATTTCTTGCTTTCTTTAATTACATTCTTTGCAATTATCCATTCCTTTTTAGAAATACAATGCAGCCACCATTCAATTAACTAAGGTTGCAAGGCCGACACCCAACAGCCTCTTCATCAGATTCTAACAGCTTTGAGATAAAATCTTGACTATATTGCTGAATTGACCCAGGCTTAAGAAATACAAATTCAAAAGAAGGGGACGATAGAAAATGTGGTGGCTGGATGGACTCACTGAAGCAGTCATTGTGAGCTTAAATAGACTCCAGAGGATGGTACAGGACAGGAAGTCCATGGGGTCATGATGGGTCGGACACGACTTCGCAACTAACAACAAGAAATACAACTTGGTAGCATCAGCATACCGATGGACCTGAAACTCTGTTGTCAGATGAGCAACAGCTTCATTTAGATGGTAAATAGGAGAGGCACAGAGACTGACCATGGCAAAAGGGGAACCACTGCAGCACTGGGCCCACTGCTCCTAATCCTTGAACTCAGTCCAGAAGGATACTATAGTTGATGATATCCAGCACTGTAGTTTGCATCACATCGATCTCAGCAACATCAAGACCATCTACAACAGGGCTGTCAAACTCACAGCCTGGGCCAGAGATGTCACACGCTGGCCACACCCTGTTTAGCAAAGGGGAAAATAGTTGCAATGCATCACTGTGATGACGCGAGTTTGACACCCCTGATATACAAGTACAATCAATGCAGTATCTTTGTTATAACCAGGCATGAAAGCAGACTAGAAAGGATATATCAGTAATGGCAAACCGCTACCCCCATAATTTAATGCCTCCCCTGTGTCATACCCCCTGCATATGCTCACGTGACCCCCCTCCCTCAACTGCCCTGTGCATGCACGCATGGCTTTCTTGGAGCCTGGGGAGGGTGAAAATGGCCTCCCCTGCCCCTTGGAGGCCCTCTGGAAGTTGGAAACAGTCCATTTTCCAACTACCAGTGGGCCCAATAGGTCCATTTTGTGCCCTCCCCAGGCTCCAGAGGCTTTCTAGGAGCTTGGGGAGGGCAAAAATGGTCTTCCCTGCTGCCCGGAGACCCTCTGGAGGCCACAAATCACCCATTTTCCAACTTCCAGGCTCCAGAGACTTTCTAGTCTGTTCCTGAACTTCCGATTTTGGCATTGGGTGGTTTTTCACTTCCAGAGGATGAAAAACGGCTGAAAATCAAGCCCAAAAATCGGTTGGCCAGTGTGCGCATGCGCTTTGGAGCTGACAGGGCAATGCCTCCCATGCCCTCAGAAATGGCTCTGTGTGCCACCTGTGGCACGCATGCCATATGTTTGCCATCACAGGGATATAGACTTCTTTCAGGAATCTCTGAAACCTGACCACCAGACTGGAGACTGATCAGAAATTGTTTAACGTTGCTATAACTAATGATAGTTGAGGAGGGGGGTACACCATTGCTGCCTTCAGAGCCACAGGACTACCCCTCATTCATATTTCTCCTGGCACAAACTCTGTTACTGAACCATGACCTAACAGGCAGTTATTTTACTGGCTAATTCTTCTAGAGATGCTGGGCGCCTACATGTGAAATTCTAGCCTTTGGGGGATTTATGAAAAATGTACCACCTCTGTCAGCAGGTAGAGGACTATCTTGAGACATGGTGTCATAAGCAGACTATCACCCTGTTGTTTTGTTGCACATTCTGTTCTGATGCTCATGTTTTATCTGCTAGAAAATGGTTTCTTTAAATACAGGCCTACGAAGCCAATTATAAATAATAAGATGTTACAGCTACAGGTTTTGTGAGACACAGAAAGAATGGGTGGGATGAAGTGAGAAGTATGTAATTCTCTTGCCCTCTACCTTGATTTGATTGGCTAACCAGTCTTTTCAATCAGGTTTATATTCTAGAATGGGAGAAAGAAGCTCTTGTCCCTGTGAAAGCTTTATTTTGTGAAGATTTCTTGAATTGCTCAGCAAGTGTTGGGAGGAAATTTCCAGACGCTTTGAAGGTAATATTTGTTTCACTATTCTGTGTTGGACAAGCTTGGTTTTACAATCTTGTCACTGGTGGGCTTCTACCTCTTTAAAACCTCTCAGAAACGAGGATATTTCCTTTCTTCAATCACTGCAGCAATTGAAAACACGGCACTTCCAGAATTTTCAGCTGCCACAAGTTAAAAATGTACAGAAACAACCCAGGGATCTATGGCAAAGCATCAGTTTGTATGTTGATCTTAAAGGAGTCCCAAATAACTCTATTGTTTGCTGCAAAGATTATCATGATTACTGAAACGTGATCCACAAGAAAGCTTGCTAGCATTAAGACTGAAGTCCAACAGTATATCAAAGAATTGCCAAATTCTTTGCTTCTACTGTGAGTGAATTTGGGGATAATTTGGCTTTGTCCGGAAACCCTCCAAATAGTGAAACATAGCAATTTTACATGGGAGACTTTGATTTGGTTAGATTAATTCATTCATATGAAAAACCTTGAGGTCGTCTGGATCACTGCAACCCAACCATGGTAGGCGTAATTGTTGTTATTATCGTTTTTTATATTTGCAGCTTGTGAAACTCAAAAGATTTTTCTTTTCTTTTTGCTGCTAGCTTAATAATGTCTGAGAGACACTGCTACAGGGCAGAAAAGAAAAGAAATCCTAGGTACAGGATGAACATGGCACGATTAGGTTGATTTTATCCAAAATAACATGTCTGTATCTTGAAGTTCATTATCTGTATTAAAAGGCCTGGAAAATGAACCAGAATTATTTTTTTACAGCACAACTGAATTGTACGGAGGCAATAAGCTCAGCAGAAGTGGGGACAGTTGTCTGTTGATGGGGAAAATAAAGGGAAATCACCATTCTTGCTAATAACTTAAAGGAGGTGACCATCCATTATGGAAGGAATGGTGCTGTCACTGGGATAAGCCTAGTGGTAGAAAACCAGGAGTCCATTTTGAAAAGGGACCACTAGTTTTAATAGAGATGCCACATCTCATTTTGAAGTTAAGTCAAGCACATTATCATTTAAAGAGCTTTTCCTTGCATTCACCTACGCCAGTTCTTTTCATGCCGAATCCTCCTGCTTTCATTAAATTCCAGAACCAGAGGTGGTATTCAGCCAGTTTGAACTGGTTCTCACCCGAACCGGTAGCGGAAATCCCAAGTGGGCCTGCCCATCCACCCCGGCTATATGCTATCCTATTTAGGCACTTTTTGAGGCCAGGCGCATGTGAGGAAGATGTGTGCGTGAGCAAAGCGCATGCATGGAAGGCTAGGCGCACACGCAGAAGGTGGGCGGGTGCGCGCGGGACAAACCAATGGTAACAAAATGTGAGACCCCCTCTGTCCAGAACCACACTTGAGACCATCTTAAAGATACACTGTATTCCTGTTTCATTCCTGTTAAACTGTGCTTTCCTCCTTACTCTGACACAGATTTTGCTTCAGATACAATCTGTTAATGATTCTGTTAATGATACAGTGAGATGACTTTTTTGTGTGGTTGGATTAGCCCAGGGGTGTCCAAATTTGGGAACTTTAAGACTTGTGGACTTCAACTCCCAGAATTCCCCAGCCAGCATGGCTGGCTGGGGAATTCTGGGAGTTGAAGTCCACAAGTCTTAAAGTTCCCAAGTTTGGACACCCCTGGATTAGCCCATCACGTACTTTAGGCTAGTACTCATACAGTCCGGATACCAGTAGTGCCAGGCAATGGCTCCTGAACGATTCTACCTTGGGCAGTAGGAGTGTCTATTTACAGACAGAATAGAATACAGAATAATAGAGTTGAAAGAGACTTTGGAGGTCTTCTAGTCCAACCCCCTGCTCAAGCAGGATTATTTCCATCAGCTTCTCTGTTCCTTGCTACTTACAAGTCTCTCAGCAATTTTTAAGCTTTGAGATCTGAGACAGACTAAACATCTACTGACTTATTGTTTCAGCTGTTATTAAGATGCACACTTAGCGCTATTTCAGACTAAAACTATCCCAACATAGAGCTAAGCCATGTCCAAAAAGACATTTATTATCAGCTGATTGTCAATCTTCCTTTAAACAAACCTACACAGGAAACGTGTGCAAAATCAGACCAGGTTTTCACAATTGGGTAAACCTGTGCTGGAAGAGTGAGTAGAGAGAAAGAAGGTTGGGGAATCCACTACAGGTAGTCTTCAACTTACAACAGTTCATTTAGTGAATGTTCGAAATTACAACAGCAATGAAAAAATTGACTTTTTCACACTTATGGCCGTTGCAGCATGTCCCTGGTCACATGAGTTACATTCAGATGCTTGACAACTGGTTGCAGTCTCCCAGCATCATGTGATCAACTTTTGTGACGTTCTGACACACAAAGTCAATGGGGAAGCCAGATTAATTTAACAATCATGGCTTGTGTGATATGCTGTCGCTTGGGAGGTGGGGGTGATTTTATTATATTAATTTATCTGATTCTTTTATTAGTTTTGTTGTTCTTTTACTGTGGTTTTAAATTACGTAAGCCGCCTTGAGTTGCCATGGGTGAATCGGTGGCAATATAAATTTAATAAATAATAAATAAATAAATATTACTAATTTAACAACTGCAGTGATTCCCTTAACAAATGTGGCAAGAAAAGTCGTAAAAAGGGGGCAAAATTCATTAAACAAATTTATCATATAGCAACATAAATTCTGGGCTCAATTGTGGTCATAAATCGAGGATTACCTGTAAGTATGCCCTACACCTATTGCTCTACAATAAGGGTATTAGATTATACAACATTAGTAAATTAATGTCTGGGCAATACTGCATAAGATAAGGATAGCATAATTTGCCAGCACTGTGGTAGTGGAGGGCAGCGGTTGCTGCAGAGCAGCCAATGTTATGCTGGTCTAATTTTCTACCAGCTTAAGGACTGGTGGATAACATTTGGCACTCAGCTTTGAGGAAGAAATAATTAAGAAGGCCAGTTTGGTCTAGTGGTTAAGGCACCAGGATAGAAAGCTGGAGACCTGAGTTCAAGTCCTACCTTTGCCATGAAAGCCAACTGGGTGACTTTGGCCTAGTCACTCTCTCTCTCTCTCTCTCAGCCCAAGTCAGGGTTAAGGAGGGGATACAAATCAATAAAAATTAAGTTCAAAGGCCCATCTTCAGAAATAGCTTCGTTTGCACGATACAGATCCATATCTGTGATTGCACTAAGGTCAACAGGCAGCTGTGTGGTCACTTCTCGTTCCCTTCTCTGCCACCTCCAATCACTTTCTGGCAGTGAGTGAAGGACACCTTGGAAGACTTTCCTAAAGGCCTGGTGTGTTTGCATCAGTGTTGGAAGGAAGCATGCCCAGAGCATGCCTGTCCTGGTTTAATTGTTTTTCTTCTTAAGGTCATGGCAATCATTTTATCACCGGTATTGAGGTGACTACAAAGACAAATCTTCCTCTGTAGAGTACCTGCTTTCTTAGGTCTAATATCCCTCAGTAACATTATGGGACATAATAATCCTGCTTTATCTTCTAAGGTTGTTGTTAAGGCGATGAGAAGCTAATATAACTGATGGCTGTGAATATTAAAACTGACCTACTGCGAACATTGCTTTTTTCTATCCAGGGCACTTGCCCTCCACTAAATACTTAAAACATTTTTGATGGACATCAGAAATGCACTAACTGAGCTACCCCGAACTTGCCATTCAACTGCAATTTTTAATGTGACAGAATTATTAATGCAGTTAAGAATTTTAATGTGGAAGAATAGTTGATGGGACCAAATCATCATCCATCCTACTATCAAACTAGCAGTAAGAATGGGAGAAATAATAATAGGATGTTTGTATATTGGTGATTTTGCTGTTTCATTATATACAGTATTTTGTCTTTTTTTTCCCTCCTTGCAGGATTTCATCACCCTCTACAGATCCTTCTAGTCCTTTTATGGGCTACATTCCAATTATGAAACAATGGACATTTGTCATATGCCTTTTAGGAACATGTTCTGCTTTGCCGGTAATTCTTACAACTTTATCTGAAACAATTACTTATACAGAATAAAGTTAAAATGAATCAGTTTCTTTAAAAAAAACAAACAGAAATATATTATGTGGTCAACCATTTTGTACAAAATTGTGTTTCTCAACTTTGACAACTTTAAAATGTGTGAATTCCCAGAATTCCCTAGTCAGCATGCTGGCTGGGGAATTCTGGGAGTTGAAATCCTCATCTCATAAAATTGCCATGGTTGAGAAATAGTGTGCTAGGAGATCATTTTTTTAAAAAAAATATCCAATCTACTAATTTCCAAATATAGTTCCCAAATCCTAGCTTTGGGTTCTTTTTCATATCAAAATTACAGTTTATAACCATGGTTTTAAAAAAACTGTTTTAAAAGGCACTTTACGGCAATGTCCTGCTCCTTTGAACTTCTAGCATTAATTGTGGTTTTTGTATTTCCTGTAATGGGGAATTCTACTTCAGAATAGTTTATTTGAAATTTTCATCTATTGTTTTCAATATGTAAAGCAAGTCCTCATTTTCTAAATCTGCTTTACCTTCCTAATGGTTTTAATTAAAGATCCACTGAGAAGGCTGGAGAATCTCTAGTCCAGTGGTTCTCAACCTGTGGGTCGGGACCCCTTTGGGGGTCGAATGACCCTTTCACAGGGGTCGCCTAAGACCATCAGAAAACACATATTTTCAAAAAAATATGGAAAACATAAAATAATGTTATGGTTGGAGATCACCACAACATGAGGAACTGTATTAAAGGGTCACAGCATTAGGAAGGCTGTAGTCTAAAATATTTTGTCCCAGTGATGGAGACCTGAAGCCCTATACTTTAAAAATCCAGAGTTCATCTTGATGTTTGGTAATTTAAACCGAGCCAGTGGAGTGCTGGCTTTTGCTTTTTGTGCCCCACAAATTACTCTAGATTGCTGAAATATGACAGCGGTTTCCTCCACTAACCGAGGAGGAGGAAGAATAACAAAGAAGAAATCACATTCAATGTCATACCCCAATCCTCCAATGAGGTCATCATGTCATCACCCAGCCCACCACAGCAGTTCTCAGTAATAGTATTAATATCCTCCCGATCCGAATTGGACCGAGCACAGGTACGAGCCCATTTAAGGACGTACCTAGTGGCATTGAGAACGGCCAAACGTCGATATTGTGCCGCTCTCATTGCATCCGCAGAGAACCGCCCTGCCGCCCTGTTTCGGGTGTCCCGCTCCCTTCTGTTCCAGAGGCCGCGGGAGGCCCCTCTACAGGGTAGAGCAGAGGAGTTTGGGAAATATCTGCTGGATAAAGTCGCTCAAATCCGGAAGGATTGGGTCCCCTTCAGTGGCCCAGTCGAGACGCCAGTGGCGAGTCTTGAGAAACCTTTTTGGGAGGAGTTTGACTTGGTTGCCATCGAGGATTTGGACAGATTGCGTGGACGACTGCGACCTACCACATGTTTGCTGGACCCGTGTCCCTCCTGGCTTGTACTGGCTTCCTGGGAGGTTACACGCGACTGGCTCCTGGGCCTAGTGAACGCTTCGTTGGGTGAGGGGTCTCTCCCGGCCGCCTTGAAAGAGGCGGTGGTGAGACCCTTGCTCAAGAAGCCTTCCCTGGACCCTACGGAGCTGGCCAATTATCGTCCTGTCTCCAACCTTCCCTTTTTGGCGAAGGTTGTAGAGAGTGTGGTGGCTTCTCAGTTCCCACGACATCTGGAGGAGAATGATTATCTAGACCCGCGCCAGTCCGGCTTTCGCCCTGGGCACAGCACTGAGACGGCCTTGGTGGCGTTGGTAGACGATCTCTGGAGGGCCAGAGATAGGGGTTGCTCCTCTATCCTGGTCCTATTAGACCTCTCGGCGGCTTTTGATACCATCGACCATGGTATCCTGTTGCACCGACTGGAGGGGTTGGGGGTCCGGGGCACCGTTTTGCGGTGGTTCGGCTCCTACCTCTCCGGCCGGACGCAACGTGTGTTGGCAGGGGGGCAGAGGTCGACCCTAAGCCCCCTTACTTGTGGGGTGCCACAGGGGTCGGTCCTCTCGCCGCTCCTGTTCAACACATACATGAAGCCGCTGGGTGAGATCATCCGTGGTTTCGGGGTGGGATATCATCTGTACGCTGATGATACTCAGCTGTACATTTCCACCCCGAACCACCCCAACGAGGCCATCGAAGTGATGTCCCGGTGTGTGGAAGCCGTACGGGTCTGGATGGATGACAACCGACTCAGGCTCAACCCTTCCAAGACGGAGTGGCTGTGGGTTCCGGCCCCCCGGTTCAACCAGATAATTCCATCTCTGGCCATTGGGGGCATTCAACTTGCCCCCGTGGAGCGGGTGCGCAATTTGGGCGTCCTCCTGGATGCCAGGCTGTCCATGGATGAACATGTGACAGCCGTGGCCAGGGGGGCGTTTCACCAGGTTCGCCTGGTGCGCCAATTGCGCCCCCTATTGGACCGGGACGCCTTACGCACAGTCACCCATGCGCTGGTGACGTCTCGCCTTGACTACTGTAACGCTCTCTACATGGGGCTTCCCTTGAAATGCACTCGGAGACTGCAGTTGGTCCAGAATGCGGCCGCGCGGGTGATTATGGGGAGTACCAAGTACTCCCATGTGACACCTCTCCTGCGCGAGCTGCACTGGCTTCCTGTGGTCTATCGAGTGCGTTTCAAGGTTTTGATTACGATCTTTAAAGCGCTCCATGGCTCAGGACCTAGTTACCTGCGGGATCGTATTCTGCCCCATACATCCCTACGACCCATCCGCTCGCACAGAGAGGGACTTCTCCAGGTGCCGTCTACCAGACAGTGCCATGGGGCGGCGCCTAGGAGCAGAGCCTTCTCTGTGGCGGGCCCAGCCCTGTGGAATGACCTCCCCCCGGATATTAGGACTACTACTGACCTCCGCTCCTTCCGTGTCAAGCTCAAGACCCACCTTTTCCAAATAGCTGGCCTGGCTCGACCATAACTTAGTAATGCTCCTGATGGTTTTTTTTTTTTTTTTTAATTTGGTAATTTTATTAGGGGATTTTAAATTGTATTTTTAACTGTCTTTCACTTAAGTCCATCCTCCTCCATGCACATATGTATATGTCTCTGTTCTTTTTTATATATGTTTGTCTTATGTGTATTTTTTATCTGTTTGATTGTACGCCGCCCCGAGTCCTTCGGGAGAGGGTTGCGGCTAATCAAATAAAATTATTATTATTATTATTATTATTATTATTATTATTATTATTATTATTATTATTATTATTATTATTATTATTATTATTATTATTATTTTAAACGGTTTCACCTCTGGTCTCATAAACTATTCTTAATCTTGCATATCTATAGATACTGCCTCGTCATTCTGGTCTTCCTGGAATGGGTAGTATAAGCCTTGAGGTATGTATTTGTGTGTCTATATATCTCTGTCTCTATCTCTATCTATCTATTTCCAAAGATTTACACACACATGCACACACACGTATGTATGTATGTATGTATGTATGTCTGTATGTATGTTGCATTTGTGCTGATAAATAAATAAAGGGAGACTAGTATAGATCTATTTCAAGCTATTTAGCTCTCATCAGCTAGCCATATCCTTACTAGGATTCGAACCTGGGCTGTTTTTACATATTAGGCAATTGTATTAGCCTGTAAGCCACAAGTTCTTCTCCCTTATCAGCTGAGCCAAGGAAATAATTAAGTGTTATGTCAAAACACCTGGTATGCGGTATGCTCCCTCCCATATTTGGGCATATCAGGTGCTTTGACATAACAGTTAATTATTTCCTTGGCTCAGCTAATAAGGGAGAAGAACTTGTGGCTTACAGGCTAATACAATACAATACAATACAATACAATACAATAGTAGAGTTGGAAGGGACCTTGGAGGTCTTCTAGTCCAACCCCCTGCCTAGGCAGGAAACCCTATACCGTTTCAGACAAATAGCTATCCAACATCTTCTTAAAGACTTCCAGTGTTGGGGCATTCACAACTTCTGGAGGCAAGCTGTTCCACTGATTAATTGTTCTCACTGTCAGGAAATTTCTCCTCAGTTCTAAGTTGCTTCTCTCCTTGATTAGTTTCCACCCATTGCTTCTTGTTCTACCCTCAGGTGCTTTGGAGAATAGTTTGACTCCCTCTTCTTTGTGGCAACCTCTGAGATATTGGAATAATGCTATCATGTCTCCCCTAGTCCTTCTTTCTCTTAAGCTAAACATACCCAGTTCCTGCAACCGTTCTTCATATGTTTTAGTCTCCAGTCCCCTAATCATCTTTGTTGCTCTTCTCTGCACTCTTTCTAGAGTCTCCACATCTTTTTTACATCGTGGCGACCAGAACTGAATGCAGTATTCCAAGTGTGGCCTTACCAAGGCATTATAAAGTGGTATTAACACTTCACGTGATCTTGATTCTATCCCTCTGTTGATGCAGCCTAGAACTGTGTTGGCTTTTTTGGCAGCTGCTGCACACTGCTGGCTCATATTTAAATGGTTGTCCACTAGGACTCCAAGATCCCTTTCACAGTTACTACTACTGAGTAAGGTATCACCTATACTGTACCTGTGCATTCCGTTTTTGTTGCCTAAATGTAGAACCTTACTCTTTTCACCATTGAATTTCATTTTATTAGATAGTGCCCAATGTTCAAGTTTGTCAAGATCCTTCTGTATCTTAAGCCTATCTTCTGGAGTGTTGGCTATTCCTGCCAGCTTGGTATCATCTGCAAATTTGATGAGTTCCCCATTTATTCCCTCATCCAAATCATTGATGAAGATGTTGAAGAGTACTGGGCCTAAAACAGAGCCTTGGGGTACTCCACTGCATACTTCCCTCCATGTAGATGCAGTTCCATTGAGAACTACACGTTGAGTGCGGTTGGTCAGCCAGTTACCAATCCATCTGGTGGTGATGCTGTCTAACCCACATTCTTCTACTTTATCTAGTAGTAGGTTATGGTCTACCTTATCAAAAGCCTTACTGAAGTCCAAGTAAACTATATCAACGGCATTCCTCTGGTCCACTAATTTTGTCACATTATCAAAGAATGCAATAAGATTAGTCTGGCATGATCTGTTTTTGACAAATCCATGTTGGCTTTTGGCTATTACTTTGTTTGCTTCTAGGTGTTCGCAAATTCGTTGCTTGATTATTTTTTCCAGAATCTTTCCTGGTATTGAGGTTAGGCTGATAGGTCTGTAGTTTCCTGGATCTAATTTTTTCCCTTTTTTGAAGATGGGAACCACATCAGCTCTTTTCCAGTCCTCTGGTAGTTCCCCGGTGTTCCAGGATCTCTGAAAGATATAATTCAGTGGTTCTGAGATCTCGTCTGCTAGTTCCTTCAGAACTCTGGGGTTCTGCTAGTTCCTTCAGAACTCTGCCTAATATGTAAAAACAGCCCAGGTTCGAATCCCAGTAAGGGTATGGCTAGCTGATGAGAGCTAACTAGCTTGAAATAGATCTATACTAGTCTCCCTTTATTTATTTATCAGCACAAATGCAACAAAAATGTTTTTTTTTTGCCTGGAAGTCTCCTAGGGTGGAGCTGAAAGGCAAAAGGGAAGTAGTATGCTCCCTCCCATATTTGGCATACCAGGTGCTTTGACATAATAATCATATTCCAAGACTCCTTACAACCTCCCCCCCCCAAACTAAATCTAGTTTCCTTCCCTTCAGCATATTTTGGAAATAAACGCATTCACATTAGTTGTGCAAATCATATCTGTTCTCTAAAGCTACTACATTACTTCACAGTTTTCATGTGTGATAACTTAGAATGGGAGTTTCCCAATCTGAGTATAAACACTTAGGGCTTTTGGCATTGCACTTGAAGCTGCCTGACTCCAAAGAATAACCTGGTTGGGAATAGAGCTCTTTCCTCTTTGGCTTGGAATTGGTTGGGTATCTGTTTGCCTGTGATTGGCGGATTTCTCAGTTTCTTTACTCCTCCCTCCTGTGCAAAGAAAGAAAGCAACAACTGCCTTTTCTTTTCTATTTGTTGAGTCCTTGAGGACCTGTGATTTACTTTATAGCTTCTTTGGGTTGACTCCTCATCTTTGACACTTTCATCTGTTATGCCTAATGGTTATGCCCAGTGGTGGGATTCAATTTTTCTTACTACCAGTTCTGTGGGCATGGCTTGGTGGGCATGGCTTGGTGGACTTGGCAGGGGAAGGATACTGTAAAATCTCCATCTCCTCCCCACTCCAGGGGAAGGATACTGGAAAATCTCCATTTCCTCCTGATCAGCTGGGACTCGGGAAGAAGAGAATAGATGGGGACGGGGCCAGTCGGGGTGTTATTTACCAGTTCTCTGAACTACTCAAAATTTCCACTACCGGTTCTCCAGAATGGGTCAGAACCTGATGAATACCGCCTCTGCTTATGCCTAACAGTTCAAAAAGGAACACTATTTTACCTGTCTTCGTGAAGGAAGGAAGGAAGGAAGGAAGGAAGGAAGGAAGGAAGACCAGTGAAATGGAAAAAAGAATAGATTTGGGGGTTGAAGTCACTTCGGAAGGGGCAGACAACCAGGCACCCAGCAGCCCAAGACCAAAGAGCTGTAGAAGGCAACAGCCAGTGACCAAGAAGAAGAGATATTTCCCTACAGTGAAATGAAGCATAGCAGGCAAAGTAGGCAGAGCCATTTTTGCTCAGGCAAGTTGGAAAATATTACTTTCAATGCCTAGTATAAAATGGAGAATATCTTCACAGTTGGTTGAAGGGGCAGTTGAGGACAATGCCATGCATTCTTGCCCTCAAGAAATGGCTACATGGCCTTTACAGTATGTGGACTAGGACAATTTAGTTGTACTGGTCCACCTTTGTTTTCTCCAAAGTAAACATTTTGGAAGTAATTTTCACATAGAAGGACCGATTGCAATACCTCTGTATGAATAACTCTGCTCCCTCAACACCCACCTTTTGAATCAGTTTTGTCAAACAGCTGAAAGAGTTTTTCTTCCCTTTTTTATACAGTAAATGTAAAGGCAGGGGCATCCATACAAATGAGTTGGCATTAGATTCAGGACAGACAAAAGAAAGTGAATCTTCACAGAGTCCATAATTAACTCCTTGTGGCTGCAAAGAACTGAGATGCCTTGTAAAAGGAGATTGGATGGATGTAATAGAATTTGTGTAGATGGGATTGTGATCAGACACTTCTGTTCCAGAGGCAATACAATTCTGAATAGAAGCTGCATTAGGTGGAGAGTGAGTGGAGGCTATTGTTTTTAACTACTCTTTGTGAGCTCCGTGAAAAGATGTGTAAACATTGCAAAATAGAAAATACTGATTACAATAACACTGAGGATTTTAAATATTGCCTTACAGGGTATGAGACAGCTGGGTGGACCAAATGTGCCCAAGGTACTCCCTCAGGTAATCACAGTTATGCCACATATCCTCTTTGCAGAAAAATATATTAATGGTGATGAGAATAAGCTGATGATGATATTCTAGACTTATTCTATTTATTGACTTACTTACATCCAAAGCAAGGAACCTTTGACTTTAGAAAGAATTGGAATTGATTAACTGTCCTGAAATGATCATTGATTAGGGAATTAGGACCAAACCTCGCAAAATTTTAAAAATGCAAGAGGCTTCTCATCCCTAGCTTATCTTGATTGGTAAACCTAGTCTTGACCAAGTTCACAATCAAACTGAATATTTACTTTACTTATTGAGCAAAATGAAATGACTGTGTTTTGATGTATAATTATTTTAATTGGGTTCAATAAGAGATGCTTCTCAATAAACAAGTTACAGATTGCGTTCTCAAGAAATCCTACCCTGTTTCCCTGAAAATATGACCTCCTTGGATAATAAGGCCAATCGGACTTTTGAGTGCATGCGCTAAAATAAGCCCTCCCTGAAAATATTGCAACACAGCAACAGCCATCAGGTGACCACGCTCGCCTCCTCCTGCACCTCAAAAATAAAATGACCTCCCTGAAAATAAGGCCAAGTGCTTATTTCAGGGGTCAAAAGAAAATAAGTCTTATTTTCTGGGAACCATGGTATCCATGTTCCTTATTCCCTATTAAATCTCTATGGGAGTTCAGTGGCTAATAAGTTTAAAATAATAACAATAAAGTGTAGATAAGTCAGAAGTATTCTATTGCTTTCTTAGATATGCAGCTCAGTTTAATACTCCACATTCAATAGAAAGTATTACTAGACTCAGTAACTCTTACTGTCAAGCAACTCTGCAATGTAGTTTGATTTTAATCATAACCTAACTCAATCACACTGATTATTAAAAACCCTTCACTTATTTATATAGTGATCCTGAAGGCACTCTGGAATGATTATGCTATTGTTGTGTTAAATATCTTGCAGTCAACTTCTAGGGTGTTTGTTAAACTGACTGTAGATAATATTTATTGAAAGGGTTCCAAGCTGACTTCATTTGTTTCCTTATTGAGGCTTGTGTGTTGTCAAGAGGCAGAATGATTAATAAATAGATATGTAGTGCCTCTTCCTTCTCTTCGGCCCTTTTTTCTCTAGCTAAATTTATGGATCTATTGTCAGAGAAAGGAATTTGGTATATATATTTATATACCATTTATAAAGGAATCAAGTGGAAAATCTATCACAACATCTATCTATTATGAATTAATTCTGATTGGAAATATTGGCTTGAATTTAACTCCTGTTCTAACTTGTTAGCCTCTGAATTATAGTTTCAGAATAAATGTATTTAATCATGCCACTTTTAGTATGGCCAGACTTACAGCTATGCTGATCCATTTAATTCGATGTGGATGCACAATTTCTTACCGTCGCATTCATCATTTTACTTGATACGACAAAGACCTCAACATGAAACCCAACAGGTAAGAAATTTAAGCTGTTATCGCCCCAGAAACATTACAGTATTGAAGCAGAACTCTTCTTTTTGGCTTTCTAGATATTTTTCCCTAGACTGTTTTTTCTTCTGGATATGCTGAGATTACAACTTTAAGAATTCCATGCCACCCATTATGGTCCTCCATGGGAACTATAATTTCCTGGATCTTCTGTGGAGATACTCAGTCATCCAGATCATGGTTGTCCCAAAAGTCCTTTATTTTCAAAGGGCAACTGGACTTTGTTTTTCCTTGAAGATGTTTTGCTTCTCATCCAAGAAGCTTTTTCAGTTCATTTGAAGAAGCATCTGGGGTGAGAAGCAATACATCTTCAAGGAAAAACAAAAACCAGTTGCCTTTTGAAAAAGGACCTTTGGAAATTTCCTGGATTCTCAGCAGCATCTTCTGCATGAAATAGGTGACATCAGTCTCAGTCCAGTCCCCCAGAATGGCTATATGGCATGGCCAATCACAAAACTTCCATTTACTAAAATTCTAAGAGATATTGAATCTACTCCTTTGGCCCAACTTTCCCAAATGCTTTCTATCACTTCTATCAGTATGTATTTATCTTTATCCTGGGCTTGTAGTTCACAAAGCACTGAGTTGCAGTTCCCTTCTTATTCAATGTCTAGGAAAAGCTTTGAAATCATACATAACAGGAATCATTTTTCAAAATTGTCTATGGAGGTTCTCATTCATCCAGGTCAGGGTTGTCCCAAAGATGCTTTTATTTTAAAGGCAACTTTCTGGTTTTACTTTAAGACATTTTGCTTCTCACCCAAGAAGCTTCTTCAGTTCTGGAACTTCACCTGTTAGTTAGAACTAAAGAAGTTTCTCGGATGAGAAGCAAATGCCTTAAAGAAAAATTAGAAAGTCCCATTGCCTTTAAAATAAAAGCATCTTCAAAATTGATGAAATGCTGGATGTTGACATTTTTCTCTGCAACATGGTGGCTTCCTGAGTCATGCTTGTATTAAAAGAATCAACAATAATAATTGGGTGAGGCATGGCACAAAGTTAGGAAACTTTGATGGCCCTGAGAATTGAGCATCCTGATCTGGGTGGCAAACAAATGTATTACAGTATGGCATTTCGTAATCCAGAAATTCATTTGTCAGATTCGTTGTTCATGCAACATTTCGGTATGCCTGAAAATGGCTCATTCATGATTTTTAACCTTTCTCTTCTGGTTATTCATCTTTTATCACTCCATAGTATGAATACACAATGCCAGTGCACCCTCCTCCATTGCCATCTCAAACACCCATTCTGCTCCAACAACCTGGGATACAAGAGAATCCTCATTACCATTATGCACATTTCCTTCCTACAAGGCAAGTCCAAATGCAACCTTATGATGTCCAGCCGCCATTTCATCCAAAACAGTTTCCTCCATCGGAAGGAAACCAGCCAGATGTTCAACAACAGCTATCATTGGACAGGCAGGCTCAACAGGTCAGTTTTGACAAGCAATTGAGATACTTCTAATATGAGTGCAAAATCTCTGCATCTCCAGCGCAGGCAGTCCTCGATGTAAGACTGCAATTGGGTCCATAATTATGGTTGTAAGTCATTATGGTTGTAAGACAAGGCATCACATAGCCGGATCTGAAGTTTTGGCATTTTCTATGGCAGCTGTGAAGCGAATTCATTTTAGTGAGTGTTTTTTTGCCAGAATCTGGAAATAAATAGAAGATGGCAAAAAGAAAAGTTGAAAATCACATTCACTTGACTGTGGGACACTAGAAATGGTCTTAAAGGTGATCCAGTTGTCAAGTGCCAAATGATGAGACCATGGGGAGAGGGAGGCCATCGCAATCTCAAAATTGGGTCATAAATAGCTTTTTGGGGAGGTATCTGTTATAATTTTGGTTGGTCACTAAGCAATTAGTTTTAAGTTGAGGATTATCTGTGATTGAATCATTAAGCACTAATCTTTGGCATGGAGATTATAAAGAATATGAAGGCACAAGATTAACTAAGGCTGAATGAAGCATTCAATTCTGATTGTTTTCACTTTTTCCATGTTACATAGTTTGCAGGGGAGGGGGAAACAGTCTAAAATGTGTATGCATTTTAATGCACATTTCTCATTTTTATTTGCCTTGTTTTTATCCACATATAAAGTTTTTTTCTTTTACAAAGAGCCTTTCCTGATATAATATATTTTGGATTTTTAATTTAATTAATATGTGCATTTTCCAGCAGACTTTACGTATTTACTAAATAAATGATATAGATTCTTTGGAATATAAATTGACTGATGTAGATTCTTTGAATGTGATCTTGCAACAATTTATTTCAAATCTACATTTGAAAAATTCCCTAGTTTAAAAATCCAACCTCCTAAATAAATGTGGTTCATTTATATATCAGTTTCTGAATTTCTCTGTAAGATACAAATAAATATTTCTTCTAGATTTTAAGCCTCTTCCAAGAATTTAAACACTTATTAAACATAACACAATTATATTTAGATTGAAAGCTTTGCTTAGTTTAGTCTTTATTTTCTACATGTTGTCAAGCTAATGATATCAAATGTTTTCTTTTATTAACTATAGTTACCTGCCATACAAGATTATTCAGGGACATTGGGCCAAGTAAGTATATATTAACTATGAGAATTATAACAGAGATAAACTTCTTGACCAAACAATTACTTAGAAACAGACACAGGAACACACACACACACACACACACACACACACGGTCAAAGAGTGCCATATGTTCTTTAGAATTTTTTTTTCTGTTTTAAGGCAGTATGTATTGTAATCACTCATATTTTTCCTGATAATCCATTCAACTTTTTCTTTCTTTTTGCAAAGATCTACCCTGGCTTATTTGGAACCCAACAAAACACAGCCCAACAACCACAGCAAAGATCTGTAAGTTAGTTCCCTGACTAAAATCTTATTGTTAACTGTTAATGCAGTTGAATTTCCATCACTGGAATTCCATTTCCATCTTAACACACAAATGTAGACATACTTATTTGCAAATTAGCTTTTGCTTCAAATCTTTCAGTTCTCCGAAGTGCAAACAAATTTACGAAGCAACTTTCCCCAAAATTATGGTCCTCCCCTTGAAAGAACTTGATCCAAGAGTTTATTAAATGATTAAGAGATTCCAACATAATCCTGATACTTTCCCGGTTCTTATGGATTCCTGCAAAAATGGCATAATCTTAATAATGAGAACCAGTTGACTAAGCAGTTAAGGCTAGAAACAGGGAGACTGTGAATTCTAGTCCCACTTTAGTCATGAAAATCAGCTGGGTGACCTTGGTCCAGTTTTTCTCTTTCACCCAATCCACCTCATAGGGTTGTTTTGTGGGGACAATAGGAAGAGAGGAGGCATACTAGATAAGTTAGCTGCCCTGAGTTATTTATAAAAATAATAAAGGCAGAATATAAATTAAAATAAATAGGGAGGGAATTCCTTAAGAATATTTATATGATTCCTGTTAAAGCCAGGATGTGGATAAAGATAAGTCATTGTTCTGGCTAAAAAAGCATGTTCCTTTCCAGTCTATTTTTATAAAGATTAAAACAAAACAAACATCTTAAAATCAGTTTAATTTTTTCTTTTCTTTTTGTTTAGATCTATCCTAATTTGCAATATATGTCTTATGTAGCAAACAAAGGAGTAAGTACTTAACATTAATCTACCCCAAATGAAAACCTTCAGACTTATCATGTTTGGGATAAATTTCTGGTTATTTTGTATAAAATACCGCATGGAAATAGTGGGAACCAGTTGATTACAATAAGAGATCATTAACAGAGTTTTAGAATTTCAACATTGTCTTTTTAATTATTGTTCACAATGTTTATTACATTTATAATTTTACATAATATAGTCACTATTATTGTTTTTCCGTTAACTACTTTGTTATTAATATAGTTTATAGATGACAAACTAACAATTTGATGTAGATGTAGTAGTTTAACAGTTTAAAATTCTTTTACCCTATTTTGCAAGGGGTGACAAACCAACATTGCTGCATTATACTAATCAGCATTCTTTTGGTTTTAAAAAAATATTTTAAGCTTTGAATAAACAAAAACATTGAATCAAAAAATAAAGGAAACAGTGCGAATCAGCGCCATCACAACTGAACTTTGAGCACCTAGAGTTAGATCTAAGGAATAGATGAAATCTCCATTGAGAAAGTTTTCTTAAGGGTAACAAATCATTTCCCCACATTCCCCATAGGAATGGAAAGGATTATATGAATCTTAAACTTGGCCCAACTCTGCAGTTTCCTTCCCATCTGTTAATCTGCTTCTGTGAGATTCCATTTATTATTTTGTAAGTCACACTAAAAATGAGCAAAAAATAAAAAGAAGTGACTTAGTCATAGGTCACATTTTTCTCAACATAGGCACAGACCCACCTAAAATCTATTTACAATAATAACGGTACTAATTTACAGATGTGTGTTAAGAGAGTTGTCTATATTCTTCCTGAGACACGGAATACTACATGTGAATTTAAATTCCCATAATTTTTCTGGCCAGCATATCCATTGTTCAGAATTCTGGAAATTAATTCATACATTTAGAAGTTGCTCAGGTTGGGGAAACCTGTAATACACGACCTACATATTAATATATCAACAAGTTTGAATCCAGTTGTTTATGGCAACGGTAATGATTGTTATCCAAGTTATTGTGGCCACTGGAAGGCTCAGATTTCAGATTTTTAATTTACAACTTTTAAAATGGAGAACAGTTACCACAATATTTAAGTTTTTTCCCCCAAACATAACATTAAATATTTCAAAAGAAAAAAAATGTTTTAAAAGCATTGATGTTGTTGTTGGCAATACAGGAATATGCACTATTATATGTAACAAAACATTGGATTCTGAAAAATTAGGACTCTGTTGATATTAGACTGGCATGTTTCATTCCTGATATGTGGTTTGCTTATTTACATGTTCCACAGGTTCCCACCAGATTAGGAATAGTAAGCTCAGAAGAAATGCAGGTATGTTGTGGACATCGTAATAGCAATAGCACTTAGACTTATATACTGCTTCACAGTGCTTTACAGCCCTATTTAAGCGGATTACAGAGTCAACATATTGCCCCCAACAATCTGGGTCCTCATAATCTTAATAGAAATTCATTAAAAATTGACTTTCTCTTTAAATAAAGCCAATCATACAACCCAAGGCTGAGAAATGGATGGGCAGATCAAGCTTCAAGGTTTTAGTCTTAGTAGCATGAACATAAAGTATAGTGAAGGGAGGGGAAGATATTATGGCAAAAGATAAATATTTAAATGGGAAGAATTCTGAAAAGCAAAGATAGATAGTCTTTTGCTCCAAAGTGGTGAGGACTTTATGCAACATAAACTTGGAGATCCTTGAAGAATGGCCTCTGTCCTTCACCTTTCAAAGATTCTCTGAGGGCACTTTATAAATATGAAATATTTCCATGGACAGCATTGATAAGAAAACTTTTATAAGACAACTATTTCCTTGGCATATGTAAGATCAAGTACTGATAAACATTATTACATTACACCAATTTCTGCAGAATTTAGCACATGCTCATTTCTTCTAATGAAATTGATGGAATCCAAAGTATTTGTTGCCTTGGAATGGATGGAGAATGGAGGGATGGAGAAGGGAGGGAGGGAGGGATGGTTTGATGGATATAATGATCCAGAAGTTTAGAGATTATTTGTAAGAAAGTGATTTGCAACCTATGGAATTTTCGCAATCCGTTTACAAATAAAGGAATAATAAATGAAAAATGATGTAAACATAGTCAAGATGAAAAAAGTCCAGAATGTATTTATTTATGCAATTTATCTACCCTCTCAATCTTCATGAATTCTAGGCAGCTTATAGATATTACAATAACAATAAAATTATATTGGTTAATATTGAATAAAAATATACACATCCATAAAACAAACAAACAAACACAAACACACACACACACATATGGTATATAGAATCACTCTCCAAAACTTTCTGATAAAAAAGGCATGCTTTTACCATCATGACGATGGGAACCATACTTGCTTGAAGGAGAAAATATTCCATAGTAAAGGAGAAAACCCCTAACATTTATAACTTGTAAGACACTTGGAATCACCTTATATAGGAGATGGGCGGCATAAAAATTTAATAAACAAAAAAAACACTGGGACTCTCCTGATACCTCCTGGAATGTGGGAATACTTTAGTAGGCATTCTGTAGCCCAGTGACTCTCAATCTTAGAAAAGTTCAGATGAGTGGGCTTCCATTCCCCCCCCCCCATTCAAATCCTGAAAGTCTCCAGGCACTGGCAGAGGACTTCTCCTGCATTTTCCATTGGGTTCAGGATGGAGCTGTAGAACTAGGTATCATCATTGATGATACCTCATCATTGATAATAGCTCATCCTGAACAGGTGATGAATTCTCCCAGCAGTTTCAAGTGGATGGTTCATAGACTGAAGCACCCCTGAAGCACTCTATAGATGTGCATCTGAGAGGCTAGCTTCTCCCCTCTCTGTTGTTATTTTTAACTATTATATTCACTGCTATAATGTTCTGCCTGATCAAAAGACTCCCGAAGTTTAATGATGTTGAGCAGCATGTTACCTAATGTGGGAATAAGGATTGCACAATTGACTTTACTTGTTCACAGAAACAGCAGGGCTGCATTCATTCATGCGATTGTTTCTCGGGATAGGACTTGGCTGAGCTCCAGATGAATCCAGATTTTGATATTGATTTTTGCTCTCCTTTTTTTTTTTTTTTTTTTGGCTCTTTTGATGCTTCCACCATTCTTATTCTTAAAATTCTCAATGATCTACTACAACTTTCCTGCTGCTGCTGCTGCTGCTGCTACTACTACTACTACTACTACTACTACTACTACTACTACTACTGTGTCCCCCGCCAAACAAACTCAACTCTTAATTGATTGATGGCCCAACTTCAATCCATCTCCCCATACCTATGTCATCTGTCATTTATCCTCTAAGGCAGGGGTGTCCAAACTTGGGAACTTTAAGACTTGTGGACTTCAACTCCCAGAATTCCCCAGCCAGCATGGCTGGCTGGGGAATTCTGGGAGTTGAAGTCCACAAGTCTTAAAGTTCCCAAGTTTGGACAGCCCTCTGCTCTAAGGCTTCAGTGTCATCACAGTATTTATTTTCTGGGACATTTCCCACTGCATAAAAAAAGAGTTTAGATTTTCATTCCTCAAGTTTGCATTTAGGACAGCTTGCTAAGCGCCCAAAGCCAACACTTTCCACTCACATCACCATCTCTCTCCATACGTTTGTCATCCAGATCTTCAGAGGGTTCATAGTCATTCATGTACTGTCGTTGTTTTTTTCCAGGGTGGAGGATTTGGCGCACCGGCCTATCAGGCAACAGGCCCCCATGGCTTTCCCATGGATGCCAGATTTGGAAATATGCCACTGAACAGAGGCCAACCAGGAGATTACACAGTCGAAGATGATCAGCTGGGCATTACAGAACAGCCTGAAGTTCCAAAAGGAGCCAACCTAGGGCCCAACCCTCCGGACAGAGGGAATAATGTTATCCCTGTAGATATCAACCCAAGGGTTGCCTTGCCCAATGCCAACAACAACAATGTGTTAAACCCTGCTGGTCAGAGTAAAGGGCAGCCAAATGTGCCTCAAGCCACTGCCTTGCCTCCAGCAACTCCTGATAGCTTCATCCCTTTAGAGGCAACTAGCACTCCCATGCCTTTGGATCCTACCATGTTTCCTGACTCCTTTTACTCAACCAGTGCAGGAAATGAGGCTGGCCAGCCACAAGTCAGTCAAAGCAGCTGGCATTTGCAAGAGCCCTGAGAACCCTTGAAGAACATGTGCTGCTTGTTTACTCTTTAGCGATTCCTTGGGCTTGAGTCAATGAGAGCCAAAACAGCCAATGGATGTACTGTAGCTTATTGCAGGGATGCCACGGGTTAGGGTTAGGGTTAGGGTTAGGGTTAGGATGGATGCCATGTTTTTTTAAATATTTCATTTTTGAGAAAGCCTCTTTTGGAGGCACCAGATGTTTAATGTTAAACACTAAATTAGTTTCCTATTTGCTTAAGCCAGGGGTGTCCAAACTTGGGAACTTTAAGACTTGTGGACTTCAACTCCCAGAATTCCCCAGCCAGCTGGCTGGGGAATTCTGGGAGTTGAAGTCCACAAGTCTTAAAGTTCCCAAGTTTGGACACCCCTGGCTTAAGTGATCCATTGCCTGTTTAAGCTCTCTAGCTTTTTTGTGCTTTAGGTCCTTGCCTGACTCATATTTTTATTGCAAATTATTTATGAACCCTTTAGCTTTAGATTCTATTCAAGACTTATAAACAGGCTCACTGATGTGGAGGTTGCCTCTCTTACTTCTGATTAGATGGCTCACTGTATCCAGTTGTTTAGGCAGCATGAAATAAACTTTTATTTAATCACATTACGGATTCTTGTGGCTTCGTTTCCCCCCCCCCAAAAAAATAATAATAATAATAATGACATGAAAGAAGATTATGCAAAACCTGTTTCCAAACTAATCGGAAGCTATTTCTTTCCGTATTTCCCCTTTTCAATACCCTCCATCCTGTACCTTTTTCACAAAATATGTACGTTCAAGTAACATATGTACATTTTTTAAAATCTGGGTTAAGTTATGATTCTTTGGAAACTGAACCAGTGACCATACAACAGAGTAAATTGCTTACTCTTAGAAAAGAGGGCTGTAGGTGTAAAAGAGTTCCAAAGGTACTTTTTCAAGAGGCGACTGGACTTTGTTTTTCCTTGAAGAAGTTTCACTTCTCATCCAGTTCAGTTCAGTTCTGAACTGAAAAAGCTTCTTGGGTGAGCAGTTCAAGGAAAAACAAAGTCCAGTTGCCTTTTGAAAAAGCACCTCTGGGACATCCATGACCTGGATGACTAAGAATCTCCATGGAAATTTAGGTGTGGGAAGATGTAGCCTCATAACCCTTCTGGTTGCAGCTATGGGATCCTCTTCTGCTTTGCTGCTCTGTCATCTTTATGGGCAATTTTCATTTAGTAAATGCCTCATTTAGCAACCGTTCAAAGTTACAACAATGATGAAAAAGGAACTTTGTGATTGATCCTCACATTTATGACCTTCACAAGCCCTGTAAAGCAACGGAGATTGTAAGCACAGTTGCAGTTTTTCTTGGCAACCACTCTGCTTAATGAACAAGTTGCCAGTCCTAATTGCAGTCACCAAATGAGGACCACCTGTACTTCAACCCCATTAATGCTAAAAATAAAATATACGCATCATACTATTAATGAGAAAATAGATGGGTATGTGGTGGGGGCAGAAACCAAAAGGAGGAATTTTCACGGTATGCTACATGACACCCAAAATATGGTAGGAAGAAAGTATATTAGACCTAAAACTGGCAGATTTATTTCCTACCCAGATAGCCCCTATCTTCTGCGCTGCTGATAGAAACATAGCATCACTATGGAGCTGGTAACTCCCTACAATGGATTTTTTTAAAAAATATGCTTTGAATTGCTCTATTCATTTTCTTACTTGAAAAACGGAGACACCAAGTCTTGTGCAACAAAATGACCTCTTGACACATCCCCAGCTTTCCCCCCCTCTGGATAGATGAGCTCTGCCCTTAATATCTAGTTTTATAACTGGAATGTAAAGACTGATATTACAAAGCTCCAAAGCTGCTGCCCTTCTCAGAATTTAGCATCAGAGCTATCGCAACATCTCTTATGTCTTCTATTTCCAATAACATCCAGGCAAATGCCTCTGCAAAGCCAAGACATAAAAATTACAGCCATTCCTCATTTTGCTCCAGCATCTGATATTGAGCTCCAAGCCATACATCACATTAGTCCTATATTTCAAACATGGGTTATCATAAAGAAAATAGTAAATATGGGTCATGGTCTGGAGCATTCCTTTGATCTAGAGTGGGGCTGTTGAAAGGTCAGCTTCTCCCAGTTGCTTTTGGCCTCTGAAGATATATTTGCTGTAAGTGATCATTTTATCCCCTAACTAATTGTAGTCTTCCAGATTGGGGAAGGAAGGACAATATGCCATGAGTCATGAATATGATTTGCATGGTTTTTGTTAGATTCGGGCAATGAGAGAACAGACTGCGGACGCGTAGTGACTTATCAGCTCTTTATTAGTAGTAGTAGTGATCCAGCTTGCTCTGTGGCCAGAGGGTTCCCCTTTTATAGGAATCGGGTACGCCTCTCGACCAATCAGAACGATACCTGTTTCCCGCCGTAGCGACGGACCAGAGAGGAGACTTGCTATGATATATGCTAATATCTAACACCCCTCCCCTCTTAGACGGAGCATTCCAGTTTGTTACATAGTCCTTAAGATAAGTGGGTGTTTGCCTTACACGGGTGGAACGCCGCAGTTCTGGTTGATTAGGAGTGGTTTCAGGATCGGTTGCTTTTTCTGTTTCGCGTTCGGGGGTCTGCTGGCTCTCGTTGCTTTGGCTTTGTTCGGTTCCGCCTTCGACCTCTTGTTCTACCCTGGGCTCACAGGTGTCCTGATTCTCTGCGTTGGGGCTCTCGGATGGCTGACCTTGTGCTGGCAGATAGTTTTTGTCTGCAGCCCGTAGGTCTGAGTGTGTCATGCGACCTCGTAGTTGATCGATGTGCCTTTTCCAATTTCGTCCATCTTCAAGCTCTAGCAAGTATGATCGTGGACCCGTGATGCCAATGACCCTTGCCGGCATCCACAATGTTCCCCCTGCATAGTTGTGGGCGTATACTGAATCCCCTATGCTAAAATTCCGAATTTTGATTGTAGAGTCTGGGGGCGATGTGGCAGAGTAATTTGGGTGAAGACGGTCCAGGTGAGATGGTAGACGGCGGCCCATGAGTAATTCAGCGGGGCTCCTACCCGTCGTTGCGCTGGGGGTAATATGCTGTATTAGGAGGTAATGGTCAATGCGTGTTTGCCAATCACCTGGACCCATCCTAGCGAGGGCCTCTTTTGCGGATCGCACCATGCTCTCCGCCTGTCCGTTTGAAGCCGGATGGAATGGCGCGACGAGGGCATGCCGAATTCCCTGACCTGCTAAGTATGTTTCGAATTGCATGGCCGTGAATTGGGGCCCATTATCGGAGACCAGGAGGTCGGGCAGGCCATGAGTGGCAAAAAGTCGCCGTAGAACCTTAATGACTGCCTCTGCCGTGGTTGAAGTCATTAGGACTACTTCTAGCCATTTGGAGTATGCATCCACAACTATAAGGAAGGTCTGACCTTGGACTGGCCCTGCGAAATCGATGTGTATTCGCGACCAGGGTGCTTTAGGCTTCTCCCATTCAGCGGCGGGCGCTTCCGGGGGTCCTGGTCTCGATTCTTGGCATGGATCACAAGTGGCCACCCATTCCTCTATTTCTTTGTCCATGTTGGGCCACCAAACATAACTTCTTGCTAACGCCTTCATTCTAACGATCCCCGGATGCCCCACATGTAATGCTTCTAATACATTTCTACGTAACGCATAAGGAATAACAACTCGATCCCCCCACAATAAACAACCTTGCAACACTGAAAGCTCATCTCGTTTCCCCCAAAATAACTTGAATTCCGGGCCCACGTTTCCTTTCGGCCAACCCCTCCAAACCCAGGTTTGAACTTGCTTTATTATATTCTCCCTAGCAGAGAATCTGGCAACGTCGCAAGAAGAAACCGGTCCTGAGTCCAAACAGTCAATTAACAATACCGGTACCTCGGGAGTGGGGTCTGGCAAGAGATCCGGAAGTGGGCAACGGCTGAGTGCGTCTGCATGTCCTAGAGTGGAGCCCGGTCAATGAATTAATTTTTATGAGTACGCGGCCAGGAAAACAGTCCACCTGGTCATGCGTGGAGAAAGGGAGACTGGTGTGGGGCGGTTTCCCGCCAACAGTCCTAACAGCGGTTTATGATCTGTAATCAGTTCAAAGTCGCGGCCGTAGAGGTATTCGTGGAAACGTTTTACTCCAGCAACAGCAGCTAACGCTTCCCTGTCCATCTGGCTGTAATTCCTCTCGGCTGATGAAAGAGTCCTGGAGTAGAAGGCGATGGGTGCTTCGTTCCCGTTTGGCATCCTGTGGCTCAGGACTGTGCCGACTCCGAATGGGGATGCGTCGCAGGTCAATACCAGCGGTAGCATCTGGCTGTATTGCACTAGCAGCGAGTCGGTGGTGAGCAGGTGCTTTACTGCAGCAAAAGCTGCTGCTTTGGATCGTCCCCATCTCCATGTTGCGTTCCTCTGGAGTAGTCGATGTAATGGCTCAGCAACGGTCGCCTTCTGTCTCAGAAAAATGCTGTAGAAGTTAAGTAGTCCGAGGAAGGCTTGCAACTCGGTCTGATTTCATGGTGTGGGGGCATCCTGGATCGCCTTAATTTTCTTTGAAGTGGGGTGTATTCCATGACCATCAATTCTATATCCCAGGAATTCTACGCTAGGCACGTTGATTTGGCATTTCTCTTTTTTGAGGCGGAGACCCTTCTCTCTGATTCTGGCCAAAACAGTTCTGACTCTTTTTAATAGTTGCTCCTCGTTTGCAGCAGACACCAAGATGTCGTCGAAATATGGGACGACTCCCGGTATCCCTTGCAAAAGCCGTTCCATGACGCTCTGGAACAGACCTGGAGCAATACTCACACCAAATTGTAGCCGGTTGCATTTGAATGCTCCTCTGTGCGTCACTATAGTTTGGGCCTCCGCTGTGGCGCTATCCACGGGCAACTGCTGGTAAGCTTGTGCCATGTCTAATTTTGCAAATATCTTTCCTGGCCCCAACGAGTGCAATAAGTGTTGCACCACTGGCACAGGATATGCGCTTTGTTGTAGTGCGACATTAATTGTGCATTTATAGTCCGCGCAGATGCGGACGGACCCATCTGGTTTAACTGGGGTCACAATGGGAGTTTCCCAGCGCGCGTGATCCACCGGCTCAAGGATTCCTTGCTCTACTAACTTATCGATCTCTTTATCTATTTTTGGGCGGAGTGCAAAAGGCACTCGTCTCGGTTTAAGTCGGATTGGCGCCAATTTGGGGTCTAAATTGAATGAGATTGGTTTACCCACATACTTACCAAGACCGGGGCTGAACACATCCTCGAACTCCTTAAAAATCTGTTCAGCGCTGCTGTTCTCCACGGCGTTGATCCCGGTGACTTCTAAACCCAAGGCTTCAAACCAATCTAGTCCCAGAAGGTTCTGTAATGGAGCGCTGGCGATGGTCACGGGCAGCTGGGCTACGATGTCCTTGAAGCGAATTTGGAACGTGCCTTGGCCCACGATGGGGACTCGGTTCCCCTGGTAGTCTCGTAGCAGGATGTCTGGTGCGCGCAGTTGGCTCTTTTTGAGGCTAGGGATAGCCTTTTTCATGGATGCCCATGAAATGATCGTCAGGGACGATCCTGTGTCAACTTCCAGCTCGCAAGGAGAGCCCTCCAAGAGGACTGTGACTTTCAGTTTTTTAGGCCACTTGGTGCGGACCTGACTTATTGTGGTGAGATAGGTTCGCAATTCCTCTCTCTGGGTCAACTCTATCTCCGCATCCGCATCCTGACAATACTCTTGTTGAGCGTCTTGGTAGAACGCTCTCTCAGCTCTTTGTGTGTAATCTCTCTGGGAATACGCCCTTTCAGCTCTATGGGAATTGTCTCTCTGGGTAAACACTTGTGGATTTCTCTCTCAGCGCCCTTTTTGATTTCGCCAAGCCCCTGGGTTGGGCTTCTGTTGGCGGTACATTGGAGGCTGCCGTGAGGAGGCAGGGACTTCGCTCCTGCACACTCGTGCGATGTGCCCAAGTTTGTTGCAGTGTGAACAAACAACGTTCCTGAACCGACAGGTAGACCGGGGGTGATTCCCTCCGCAGCTTGCGCAGGGCGGCAAACGGAATCCGGGTCTCCCCCCAGGCCTCATGTGACTGCTCCGCATCAGGTGACTGTCCTCGAACTCGGGATCCTCGTAACCTGGATCGGTGTCCTCGTAGTGTACTCTGGTGTGTCTGGGTGCTGGTTGGCTTATGTTGAACCCGCGTTGTATTGTTTCCGACGATCTTTCTGCTGACTCGGATGCTCTTGCTTCGTTGAATGCTATTTGGAGGGTTAAATTCGGATTGGCCAATAGTTTTTTCTGTAGCGAAATGTCCTTTAACCCACACACAAGTCTTGCCAGGATTTGCTCGTCCAGATCCCTGAACTCGCAATGAGTCGCTGCTTTACGTAGAGCTGCAACATATTGGTTGATTGATTCTCCCGCCTTCTGGTTCCGCGTGTTGAATTCCTGGCAGCAAACGTGGCGGGAAGGTTTTGGCGCGTAATGAGTCTGTAGCGCCTGTTGCAACGCCGTCCATGATACCGCTTGTATCGGAGTAGGCTTGGAGAGGTCTCTGGCCGTGTTGAAAACTTCTCGCCCACAGTAGCTCAGGAAGATATTCTTCTTTCGGGCATCGGTTATCCCCGTGTATTCGTTCGCTTCGAGAAAACACTCGAAACGAATCATGTAAGCCTCCCATTCGTCGTTCATCGGGTCGAATGGAGCAGGGGGAGTGTGCATGGCCATCTTCTCTTCTCTTCGTTTGAATTTGCCGCGCTGCGGTGTCCTGAGATGGCTGCCGGAATTACTGCCGAATTCCTGGGCTGGATCGAATCCTGGGATTCTGAAGTGGCTTTCTTCGTCCTATCTGTCTCTCGATCCCACCTTCGTCGCCAATGTTAGATTCGGGCAACGAGAGAACAGACTGCGGACGCGTAGTGACTTATCAGCTCCTTATTAGTAGTAGTAGTGATCCAGCTTGCTCTGTGGCCAGAGGGTTCCCCTTTTATAGGAATCGGGTACGCCTCTCGACCAATCAGAACGATACCTGTTTCCTGCCGTAGCGACGGACCAGAGAGGAGACTTGCTACGATATATGCTAATATCTAACAGTTTTCCTTTTTTACTTCTGAACCCAAAGAGAAATTATTTCTATGTCATTTTGAAGCAGGGAAAAGAAATAACAATGATATCAAATAGCAAGCATGTGTTGTTGAATTCAAGATCAGGCAGGGAAGCAGAAGAGTTGAATGTAGAAGGGCAATCCAAAACCAAGACTTAGGTCATTGCAGTGTGAGAAACAGAAATAATCTCTTTTGAACTAGCAGGACCAGAATGGAAGGAAGCCAGTTTCTACCCTTATTTTAAGGAAACTGAATGATGGAACAAGAAGGTGTTCGACTCTCAGATCCCTGGAGGAATCAATTCTTAATTAAAGGAACGATGTTGATCCCTGAAGCAATTTACTCTGAAATATCCTACTGCCTCAAATATTTATGTAAATGGAAGGAAAGGATTATGCCATCTAAAGAAGGATCCTTTTCTACATTCATAGTGGCTCCCACACAGACATCCCATATATTCTATATGGGAACCAGTGTGAAAGTGGCAAAGGAGCATAAATGCTTCCGTCAGGTTTTTCCTTTATTTGGCTCAAAAACATATGGGATGGAGGTTGCTCCTAAGATGGGCCAAGCACACAGGTCCCAGGTCTTGGTTGCTACTAATGTATGTTTCTGAGTCCCAAGCTATAGTTATTTTTTAATTTTGATTAATTTCTGATCCCTTCTTTATTTTTCCAAGTTAAATTAAATTGGTAAAGAAAAGGAAATAAGCAGGAGAATTAAGCATTATTGGACAGTGTGTTATCTTTTTTTTTCTATTGATGGAAGTTTTGTGAATATTTTTTACTTTTTAAAGTGAACGTTTCGGATTTTCTTCTTCTATTTCTTTTTTTAATCTATGGATTATTTTTTTCCTTTACTTTTACAATACTGGTTGGGATGGATTTTTTTTCTTTTCATTTGGTTTCATTTAAGAACGTTATTTCTTTTAAGCCTCAAACATAAAGAAGATTTAAAAGGTACATAAAGAGGGTAGTAATCTTAGAGGGGAAAAAAGTTACACTGCCACTTGGAGGTTGGAGGTTGAGACCTGGAAACATTGCTTTTTCTTTTTTCCTTTTGATCATTTTGACCTTGCACTTCAAAGGCTTCAGCTTATTTATAAAGAAGAGCATGGACTGTTTACGCAGGTGCTCTCTGGATGCTTGTTGCTAGCTGGAAAGAAGTGATAACAAAGATTTGTTTTTAAACTAGAGTGGCAGTGTTTATTAATTGGAAGGCTAACACAACTTCAAAAAGAAACCATAACATTAGAACAGATTATGTCTGGAATTCAAAAATTATTAGAAACAACAGAGAGAATTGAGAAGAGATTAGAAAATATTGAAAATATAAACTTTAATGTGGCAAAACCTGATGGAACAATGGACGATACTCAGCAAATAGAAGATATTCAGCAAATGGAAAAAGTGGAGGCTGAAGTCCTAAAAATCCAGGGGAAAATGAAGAAAGAGGCAAGATAACCATGGATATTGACAGTGATTTGAATGTGGTTGGAGATGGAAAGAGTGGAACAAGGAAAGGGAAGATAGATGGAAAGGTGCTTTACTACAGATTTCAAGGTATAGAAGAAGTAAAAAGAGAAGAATGGATGGACTTAAGGAGATAAATTTTGACAAAAACACTACTGATAACCAAAGATAAACTGATTAAGGAAGCTGTTGGAGGGTTTCGAGATTTTACAAGATATGTAATAAGCAACAAGCTGTGAAGAGAAGTCCAAACAAATTTGATTAAGGAAATAACCAGAAGACCAATTCCACAAATGGCAAAAGAAATAGGACTACACTATTACTGGAAAGACACAGGTTGGGATATAAAAATTAATAATAAAACACTAATTAAATTTAGTTAAAATTAGAGCATTATGTTAAAAATGTAGTGATAATGATAAAATTAGGTAAATAATTGATAATGATAACAATGTATACATATGTATTGGTTTGATAAGGGGAAATTTGGTATATATTTTTAAATGGTGAAAAAAGGGGAAAAATTAAGTTAAACATAGTCAAACTATTGTTAAATAAATGACTGATAATGATAATAATGTAATAATTTGTATTGATAGGATAAAAGGGAAAATTTGATATAAATTGTAAACAATGATTAAGAAAAGAGGTTTAAAATTTTTGTTAAAATTAGAGCATTTTGTTAAAAATGTAGTGTTAATGGATAAAGTTAGATAAATAATTGATAATGATAACAATGTATACATATGATTAAGAAAAGAGGTTTAAAATTTTTGTTATTAAACATAAGTAATTTTTATTTTGAATGTGTTATAAAGGTATAATGTGGTTGGATGATATTGAAAATAGATAAGGGAATGCCACTATGTGGTTTTGTTTTAAATTTTGGAATGTTTGGTATAAAGGGACGTTAAAACAACTATAGTCATATGAAGGATGTGATGATTATATATATATATATATATATATATATATATCTATCTATCTATCTATCTATCTATCTATCTATCTATCTATCTATCTATCTATCTATCTTTGGTTGTTCGGGTTTTCTCCCGCGTAGAATTGGAAGTATCTTCACGACGTTTCGATGAAGTCTCATTCATCATCTTCAGGCTGGTGCTTCCGGCTTGGTGCTTCCAGGAGCAAAGCCGGAAGCACCAGCCTGAAGATGATGAATGAGACTTCATCGAAACGTCGTGAAGATACTTCCAATTCTACGCGGGAGAAAACCCGAACAACCAAAGACATACATACAAACACCCGCGAAAACCTCAGAAAACAAATATATATATATATATATATATATATATATATATATATATATATATATATATATATATATATATATATATATATATATATATATATATATATATATATATATATATATATATATATATATATATATATATATATATATATATATATATATATATATATATGCTGGTTTTGTTGTATTCGGGTCTTCTCCCGTGTAGGATTGAGATTGTCTTTGCAACGTTTCAGCGAGATCGCACTCGCCATCTTCAGGCTGTGGTCTTAAAGTGTGATCGGAGCTGCCAATAAACTCCAAAGACTAAAAGAACACCAGAAACAAACCCCTCCCCCCTCACAGCCACACATGAAACAAACAGTGCATAACATCTCAGATAAGATCCTCACCAAAGCTGAAACCAATGTCCTTGCCAGAGGATTCAATTTTGCAGTCGCTCCCAAACACATCCCCACTGAAACCATTATATGCGGAGTTGAAACCAGCCTGACCAAAATCAACCCCGATGACGCTAACAGAATCAGACTCGAAGTCACCAACATCCTCTGCACCAGCAAGTCCCCCAAAAGCAACTTACCCAAAGAGGAACAGAGAGCACTACTTAACCTAAAAGAAGACACTAGCATAATAATCCTTCCAGCAGACAAGGGGAATGCCGCGGTGGTCATGAACACATCTGACTACCAAACCAAATTAACCAACCTACTCCAAGACTCCACTTACAAACCCCTAAGCACGGATCCCACCACCTACTTAGAAAAAACCACCAGATCCAAAATAAAAGCCTCCCCCATCAGCGAAGAGATCCAGCAAAGAATCATTCCCAGAGAAAAATCATCCAGATGCCCTAAGCTCTATGGTCTCCCCAAGATACACAAAGAAGGAACCCCACTCAGACCCATAGTCAGCTCCATAGGCTCACCTCTACAAAACCTAGCCAAATTTCTCGCCAAACAACTACAGCCCTATGCAGACTCCATCACCTCACACATAAAAAACTCATTCCAGTTCATAGAGATCATAAAGAAACAAAACTTACAGCCCAGCGACCTACTCGTGAGCTTCGATGTCATATCCCTCTTCACCCAAGTACCAATCAAAGAAGCCTTGACAGCTATCCAAAACAAATACAACCCCCCCAAACATATCCTAGATCTGACCAACCACTGCCTATCCAACACATACTTCATCTATAACGGACAAAAATACAAACAAATAGAAGGAGCAACCATGGGATCACCCCTCTGACCTGTCATTGCTAACCACTACATGGAACACTTTGAAACCCAAGCTCTAGAAAAATCCGATCACAAACCCAAACTCTGGCTCAGATACGTAGACGACACCTTCATAATCTGGCCACATGGGAAAGATAAACTGGACAACTTCCTCACACACCTCAACAACCTACACCCCAAAATACAGTTCACCATGGAAACAGAAGCCATTAACCAACTCCCCTTCCTGGATGTCTTAGTCTATAAGAAATCCAATGGATCTCTAGGACACACCATCTACCAGAAGAAAACACACACAAACCGCTATTTGCACACACTGTCACACCACCACCCAGCACAGATCAACTCTGTAGCCAAGACACTCATCTCCAGAACAAAACGCTTAGCTGACGAACAACACCTCAAAACCGAACTACACCCTCTCACCAACATACTAACATCCAATGGATTCCAAAGAAACAATATAACTAACCTAATCCAAAAAGAAAATCCCACTAAAATCCAAGAAAACGGCAAAGCCCTCCTCCCATACATAAAAGGCACCACAGACAGAATCAGCAAGATCCTCCACAAACACAACATCAAGACAGCATTCTACACAAACCAAAAAATATCCACCATCCTAAGAAACCTCAAAGACAAAATAGAGTTAGAAAATCAAGGAGTATATGAAATCCCATGCACCACCTGCCCCGCCACATACATCGGACAAACCAGCAAAAGAATAAAGGCACGCATTGAAGAACACAAAAACTCAGTCAGAAAGGAGGAACCAACTTCTTCCCTGGTCCAGCACCTCGGAGCCACAGGACATGATATAGACTTTAAAAAGACCAGAACTATTGCCAAAATTGAACACTTTAACAACAGAATAATCAGAGAAGCTATTGAGATAGAAAAACAACCACACAGCATGAATAAACGAGATGATACCTCCCGCCTACCAGCCATTTGGAAACCCGCCCTCACTGACAAACGAGTCCCTAACACAAAGAATGATACCAGACCCACACTCACGAAAACCACACAGGATGTCACTATCACACATCCACACAAAAAGCAAGCCCAAACCCACACCGATGATGACCACAAACCAGAAGCCAGACCACAGCTGCATTATTAGCCACTTTAAACCCCTCCAATCCATACATGAAGCAAACTGATGCCCACCACTGAGATGTGGCATGACCACAAATGCGAAGCCAAACAACAGTAACACAGCTCACCAGCTCAAATCCCTCTGCAACTCAGACTAACACAAGCACAACCAGGCCCCCACCCAAACAGAACACGCCCCCATCCAATCAGAGCACAGCCAAACTCCCATCCAATCAGAGCACAGCCAAGCCCCCGACCAATCAGAATACACCTCCACCCAATCAGAATGCAGCCAAGCTCCCACCCAATCAGCACAAACCCCCACTGGCAGTTAAAAAGAGGAACCGGCTGAGATCTCACATTGCTCCTGGAAGCACCAAGCCGGAAGCACCAGCCTGAAGATGATGAATGAGACTTCATCGAAACGTCGTGAAGATACTTCCAATTCTACGCGGGAGAAAACCTGAACAACCAAAGCCGTACATACAAACACCCGCAAAAACCTCAGAAAACAAACGTGTGTGTGTGTGTGTGTGTGTGTGTGTGTGTGTGTGTGTGATGTAAAATAGATAATTTGATATGAATCAGAGATGATGACTGTGGAAGGGATGCATGAAAGTTCTTTGTAATCAATTGACATACTTTCTACAATTTGTAATGGAGGATGATTTTGTTTGTTTTTATTCAAAAAAATAAAAAAATAATAATACAAAAAAATATCCACCTAATCTGTGGGCAGAGAAATTAGCTGGTTGATTTCTTGGAAATTTCCTAAGGGAAGGAGAGGTTTTCCAAACACATTCTGAAGGATAGAC
>NC_138552.1:99488574-99633490 GCF_964273705.1 Natrix helvetica
AGAAAGCAAAACAAGTATTCCTCTTTGAAGAAGATGTTTTGCCATTGCGGCTTTGTTTTATTTTGTTCTTGAGTGTATGGATTAAAATAATTAATTTTTTAAAAGGAAGGTTGCCAACCAGTTTATTAGTAGTTTTATCTTCAGTTGACTGAAATATTTGAGCTGGACTTACCTTTCTCTCCTGCGAATGGAGATTGTTCTGTTAGTCCTGGATATTTTCCTTGAATATAAATAAGGCAGATTAAATGAAACAGACGGATGTGGGCTATGGCAGAGGAAACTATGAGCAGGCTATCTTGGTAGGAAGTATATTCATTTTTCCTGTTTGTATTGAGATCGACGACATACTGGGAAGATTGCAAACAGCTCTTGTGGCATTAAAGAAGTCCTTTTGCATTATCTCTTCTCTGAGCTACTCCAAGGAGTATCTGGATTCAGCAGGAAGTTTTCTAAAATAAATTGGAATGCTGTTTTCTGAGACAGAGAGGGCTAGTTATACTATTTGTGATGGTTTCTTTTCTATGAGAAAAATGCCCAGTTCTTTTCTCCATTTGTCTGTTCTATGGTTTTAATCTTTTCTGAAAACTGAAACATAATTATGTTTGGCCCATTATAAGGTAACCTGGAATCTATGGAGCAATAGTAAATAAAATGTATTCTCTGAAGCATTTTAATCACTTGGTATGTTAATATGGGAAACTTTCAAAATACTGTGTGTGCTGCTTTATTCGCTATTATCCTCCTGAATTTTAATTATTTAATAAAAGTAAAATTTACTTGTATTTATTTAGCAAATTTATATGGTCAACCATCTCACAAAACTAACTCTGGGCAGTAAACAGCAATGAAATAATTGCCTACTACTTTAGGCATTTGTTCTTGTGGGATGTCGTCTTGAGAAAATCTGAGTTTGAAAGGTGGTGTACAAATTTTGTAAACAAAGAATAAAAGTACAAACACAATATATATTTAATGATTTATTTAGCAAATTTATATAGCCACCCAACTCATAAAATATGACTCTGGGTATCTTACAGACATTGTAACAGTTTATATCATATAACAATTTTAGAAACATCGAACATCAGTATATGAAATAATAATACATATATTTGTAGCTTGGGTCTACATTTTTTTCCTACAAGAGTAGAATGCATTGAGATCTGTACTATCAATTGTAGTTTGTCCTTGGTGCAAGTAAATACATGACAGTTTGCCACCTTTTAAGAGCCGAGGTGGCGCAGTGCTTAGAGTGCAGTACCGCAGGCTACTTCAGCTGACTGATAGCTGCAGTTTGTCAGTTTAAATCTCACCAACTCAAGGTTGACTCAGCCTTCCATCCTTCCGAGGTGGGTAAAATGAGGACCCAGATTGTTGGGGAAAATATGCTGACTCTGTAAACCCCTTAGAGAGGGCTGTAAAAGCACTATGAAGCGGTATATAAGTCTAAGTGCTATTGCTAAATAAACTGTAAAAGAACAACAACAAAATCCAGCAGCTTCCTTCTCTAAAAAGAATAAAGAGAAATAAAGAAAACAGAAAAAGCCAAACAGAAAAAGAAATGGAAATAGATGAAAAGGGGGAAAAGATTATAAAGTAGAATCACTTGCAATCTTCTTAACAGTAATTGTGTATCCTTATTTTTTTACCCACACTAAGGTTACATCAGTTTCTTTCTTTCTGTATGCTACCTTTCCAATCTTCATATCCATAAATCACAAGCTCATTTTCTCTTTTTTCAGCAAAAAGTCCATCAGAGGTTTCCAGACAGTAATAAATGTAGTATGGTTTTTCTCTAATCAAACAAGTTAATTTTGCCCTCTCTGCTAATTCTGTCATCTTAATTAATCATTCCTCCAATTGTCGGTATTTTAAAGTCTTTCCATTTTTCTGCATATAAAATTTTTGCAGCAGTATCATATATATAAAAATAATATCCTAGGGTTTCTAATTGACTCTCCATTAATCCCAACCCAAAAGGAAAAACTGGCTTCAATTGATCTTTAAAGTGTGTTGTCATTGTTTGTATTTGAACCCAAAATGTTCTGCTTTTTTACAAGTCCATAAGGCATGATAAAATTGCCCACGTATTGGCAACATTTCCAACACAAATTTGAAGTAACTGTACACATTCTAGGCTGTTTTCCCTGTCATTATATACCAACTGTACATCATTTTATAAAAATTCTCTTTTAAGTTATAAAATAATGTGAATTTCCATCCAGAGATGGGCTTCTTTATGATTTTAGAATGTGGCTGAAGGGTACCGAGTATTGATGGTAACCCATAATTTTTATTGTGACAAACAGAAACAAACTTCAGCAAAGAACCCATGGTTTTTCAAATTATCTAATTGGCAAGTATATTATTTTTTTCAGATGCTGAAAGGAAATATTAATATCACAATATCTCTTCTGCAATATATGATAAGAAAACTGTATGTCTGGAATTCTGCCCCAGTAGGCAGATGTATTCCTTTCAGTTTAATCTTTTAGATATGCATGTCAATTGTAAACACTAAACTGCTTCTTTCTTTGTGAGACAATCACCAATAATTATCTGCATAATATGGGAAAAGCATGGTAAAAATTGACCTGAGTGGGATACTCTTATTTTGCTTATCTATGTGGTCAAAATTCTTCCATTTCAAAAGTTTCTAAGCTCTGAAGTCTGAACCTCCAAGATTATTTAAGCTTATCTGTCTCATGAAAAAACTCAATTCATTCCTTTTAAATATAGCCATCCACAGATATCATGGAGACTTCTCTTCTCTCTGTAGGGTTAGCCATCCTTCCCAATTAAACTGGTACCCTGAAATGTGACCAAATGTGTGTGTAGTATAGCCATACATAGATACTGCATTTTTTTTTTCAAATTTCAGTATTTTAATCTTTCATAGTGCGACTATCATCATGTATTATTACATTACACCCAATTATATTTTATGTTCTTGTTATATAATGTACATCATTCATTCATTCATTCATTCATTCATTCATTCATTCATTCATTCATTCATTCATTCACAGGTTGCTCATTCTATTGCCTTTCAGATATGTTAGAATTCTTACAATTCCCAGACCAGGATGGAACTGTGTCTGGAATTGTAGTCTAAACACCCAGAAGATATCATATTAAGGAAGGGTATTTACTGTGTCTTATTGGAGTGATTTTTCCATCAAGATACTGATGGGTGAATACAGTTCTCAAAGTCTGTTTCTCCAGTACAACTGGTATAATTCTCATTTGATACTTATAACTTTATTTTTCTTTAAAGTAAAAAATAAAAACACCTGGCTGAATGAGTGATACAGCTGTATATAGGAAGGATTGCAGTGTAAGCTCCCCCTCCTAACTGTTATTAAACATAATAAGAGACTTTGAGCTTTCTCAGCTCTTATAATAACATATCCAAAATCTTACATGGACCGTATCAGCTGGGAGGCTAGAGTTCAGAATGACGTCAAATGTCTTATAAGCCTTGATTGGTTCTAAGATTCTAAAACAACATTTAAAGCCTGTCCTGCCAATGACTTTAGAATGGAGAGCCAATTCTTTGATTTTTCATTCTTATCTGTGTTTTTTTCCTCAACTCCTCTGAGGATCCCACGACTATTTCCCCACATTTAAGAGGTAATTATAGTGTTATATTACATTTTTATTATATTATAATTATTCTATAGTTCATTTTTAACAAACATTTACTTTTCTGATATGATAAATATTAATCAACAAGAATATGCTTTAACTGATTCTTCTATCTTGAAAATATATGTCTTTGCAATCCATGTTTTGGAATTTTTGCAATCCAGTTCAAAATTTAAAGCGTAATCCAACCAGAATTGGAATTTTAAAAACTTTGTAGAAAAATACAGGCATTTAGTTTACAATGAAAAGGACTGAATGTGCTTAAATTCAGTATGATTAATAAAATTAAATGTTTATTAACTTCAGGTAGGTAACTGGTAAACCTGTGATGTATTCAAATGAAGTTTAAGCATAGCAAATAAATTCTACGTTGCAGGTCCTACCAAATTTGTTATAAATATTGAATTTATAATGGTGGCTGTATAGGCTTCTTGTTTCTTTTGTTATTACAGAACAAAAATGATTGGTCATCTCATGTTTTTTGCTAATTCCTACTACACATTCCCAGGTTAACCTAATGTCAATTCTGTTAAGATATAGATTGCAAGAAAACTAGACCTTAGTTTCATTAATCTAAGAAAGATTGATTTTGGCTTTACCTGATAAAAGTTTCCTATTTGCACTGAGATTTGCAATCACATGCTAATTTTAAAATTTTAAAACTTCTTGATAGTAGAAAATTGCAATATGAAAGCAGATGAGACCTTGATTATGTTCTCATGTTATTTTGATATACATATCTATCTATCTATATCTATATCTATATCTATATCTATATCATCTATCTATCATCTATCTATCATCTATCTATCATCTATCTATCATCTATCTATCATCTATCTATCTATCATCTATCTCTGTCTATCTATCTATCTATCTATCTATCTATCTATCTATCTATCTATCAATCATCTATCTATCATCTATCTATCTATCTATCTATCTATCTATCTATCTATCTATCTATCTATCTATGGGATTTTTCTTTGTGAACTTCAATAATAGCAAATCCCACTTTTGTTATTATTGAAAGTTGCAGGAAGAAACAACTTTTTCTAGATTCTTAGATGTCATCTGCAGAATCTATGATTTTAATAGTGATCATCTCTATAGAATCTATTTTGATTCCAGAAATCATGAATAAATAAATCATTTCAAAAATTACAAACTAAAAATCTATTAACTGAAATACCAGGAAGAAATCTTTGCTTTAAAAGAGGGTAGTTAGACTTTTCAGATGAAATAAGAAGTATGGGTGATTGATGTGGCAATACCAAGGGATAGTAAAAAAAGAAAACAAAGAATTGGAGCAGATCAAAATCAAGAAAATACTTGATCAAGAAAATCAAGATCTGAAAATTGAAGATAAAAATTATGGCACACACCAGTTATGGTGGTTCCAGTGATCATCAGCAAACTGGGCACCACACCAGAAAATTTTGAATGGCACTTAGAAATTCTGCCCATTGACATAATTTCCATTTGTCAATTACAAAAGGCCAACTGCTTGGATCTGCATATATTAGGCCAATACATTATGACATCCTAGTTTCTTGTGAAGAACTTGATGTGTATAAAAGCCAAAATCTGCTAAAGAACTGGCAGCTGTGCTTTCACATTGTTGTAATTAATCATAATATAGCAAAGAGGTAGTGTGTTGCTGTGACCTTCTTGGACATCCTTTTTAATTAAAGTGGAAGATGGACCATAAGGCAAAGTTTAGGCTTCACTTTTAATTTGCTTTTTTCTTTAAAACTTGCAACTGTAAAAGTTCTGTGGATTCAGGGAGAGACTTTTCCATGGTGAAGAGCTCAACATAAAGATTGACTCAAGTTGACCTCACCGTATGGTGAATGTGTGGCACTTGGATGTGGTTCTCTTGGCAACAACAGAGAAGTGTGCAGGGGTGTTTTCTGAGTATTCCAGTCTAACAAATAACCTTTGGATTTCCTAGTAATGTGCTAAGTATTAGACAAGTGCAACTCTGCTTAACTTTTCAAAATCAGCCAAGGCCAGCTAGATGCTGCCACTATTTAATAGGCATTGGGAACAGAAGTATCTATAAACATGGCACAGTTTGAAACTACAGAGACCTCCCTCCTCCCCCATAATTTCTGTACTGCAAACATGTATTACTGTACATAGTCACAATTACACAGTAAATGAGCCACATAATTAATTTGTTCCACTTATTTGGTCATTTCTGCATAAGGCACGTTTCAAATTCCACTATAAAAATGCATAATATCTATATTGAGCTTGGAGATCTGGGTATGTATAAAGCTTGGTCAGTGGCTTTGTTGATTGTTGTTGGTGTACTTTAGCTATACCTCAGTGTTGTACTGTATAGGGTTTTTTAAAATAATGTTTCTATACTCTGTGTGTGTTGTAATTGTTTTGGTATAATTTTAATAATTGTGATCTGCCCAGAGTCATGTATTTGAGATGGACAGCTATGTAAACTGAGATAATGAATGAATCCCTAAAACCAATAAAGTTTTGTTGACTTGAATATCCCAACTGAAAATAAAACAATTTCTTGCAGGTGCTACCTAGCCCTAGAGAGATACCTTCATGCCTAATGTAATGTAATAGCTTCTTGGTGAAGGTGGAAACACTTGCAAAAGAGAATCACTAGCAGGTATGCCCATATCTTTTCATGGTTAGCCCTTCTAAATGGCAGACTTCATGGCTAGTGTCTATAACACCTAGGGCATATGGCTTCTTTTTTCCCCATTCCCTTTTTATATGGAGTTTGTGTAATATCTGATCTGGTTGGTCTGCTCAACTTTGGGATATCTATCCATACAGCCAGTCCCTGAATCTTAGACATAGATTCCCAAGCCTAGTAACTACCAGATCTCCTGAAGTTCAACTCAACTGGATTGAACCAAACTGGAACAGAATGTTGCATTCTGTACCAGGGGATGGCAAACTTTTTCTCTAAAGGCCCAGATCTCAATCTGTTGTGGCCCAGCAGGAGCCGTTAGAGCTGCAAACAGACTCTGACAGCGAGGGGTCCTATGAATCGGTTCTGGAAGATGTGGAGGACCCTGGACAGGGTTCCGACTCCGAGCAGGGATCAGAGAGGCTGGTTGGCCACCAGGAGGCGCCTGAGGCATGGAGCAGCGGTGAAAGCCAAAAGGAGTGGGCTCCTGACGTCATGCCTTGTAGCAGTGGGGAGGAGACAAGGGAGTTGGTCCTGGATGCCCGGAAATGGAGGGCTGATAGACGTAGAGAACAACTATGCAGATACAGAAGATAATTCGACCCAGGTGGTTGTAATTAGGCTCCTCTCAAGATAGTATATAAGGAGAGACTATGTGAGGAGGCTGGTTCCAGGATTCAACTTAATTACCAATGCTGGAGAAGCTCTCGTGTCTGTTTCTTATCTTGAAAGTGTGGATTGCTGCCAAGATCTAGTCAGTGTGTGAATTTACTGTGAATAAATCGTCTAGCAGTATTCTTGTCTTGAAGTGCTTTGGTGTACGAAGAGGGAGGTCAGAACACAATCTTACTCCATCTCCAAGGGCAATCTAGGAATGTGGCAGCCATTAGAGAATACTGGTCACTAATAAGGAAGTCTCTGACAGGTTGCCACATCCACACAAGTTGTGCTTTTCCTGATCTTTGGCCAGGCCCTTTGCCTACTACCGGCCCATCCAGTCATAGCTTATAAAACAGGTGGATTTCTCCCATGGAGCATAATTTGCTGACCTTTGGTTTATACCTCCATGCTCATTTTCCAGCTGAATGGAATTTTCTTTTTTAATATTAGGAAAAGCTTATTTTCTGGGATCATATCACTCACTGTGATAGACATTCAGAACACTGTGCTGTAATACTGTGGAAAATAGGATGAAAAAGCCATCCTGGAATTATCTTTTTCTATTTGTCCATGACAGACTAAAAGTCCTAGGAAACCAGATATATTAAGGTGGATGCATAGACAGTTGGAAGTTGGAATAAAGTATACAATTCCAGTTTTTTTGTTACATGCATGTGCTGAGCTTCTAGTAAAGGCTAGGGTTAAAAACACAAGGAGTAGCAACATAAGGTGGTGTTTGTTCAAAGCAACTATAATTATTGCTTTTGTTTGGAGCTCTTTTGTTTGGAGATATAACTCAGTCAAATGCCAAGACACATTGAAGATAAAATATTTCTTGGTCAAATGCAAACTGAATTTTACGCAGAGAGGTCCCATATAAATTGGGTATATATCCACTCTTCCTGCAATATTTTTGTTTAATTTTTTTTAATTCCTTCCAAACCAACAAAAAGTTGGAAAGTTTTTTTTTTGTCAGCAGGACAGCCTTCTAAAAAATGAATCTGACCAAATGTGGTATGTAGAAGAAGCCAACACAAAGAAGTTAACATTGAATCAGGCAACAGCATATGGAGGGGAAAAGAAACTCCCCCAGTCTTCCTCCACCCTCATTCTTAAGCACCTGTCTCCTCCCTTCGGGTCACATGACCCAGAGTGTAGCTATTATTAAGGGGTTGGGAAGAAGCCATGATCTTTATGCTTTCCCTGGCATTTTTTTTTAAAGCTACCCAATTAAATCTTTATATAGAAGAGAAAACACTCCGAAGCAAATAGCGCATCTACACTTTCTATTTGACCCATTGCCACTACGGGGCACTCTCTGATTCCTGAAGGCAGAAATGGATAACCATGTCCTCTCACTTTGAGACAATGTCAAATTCATAGTCCAGTTGTGTTTTCCAGATTTGATTCAGATACGCGGCTTTCTTACCTGAGCCTCTCTTTTTTTTGTCTCTTTGAGTCAGTGTTGACATCTGGTGACTGCCTGCATTGGTCCATGCAGTTTCCTTGGCAAGACTCATGAATGGTTTTTCATTTGCCATTGTCTTCTTTTTCTGACTGAGAACGGCTAACCCAAGGTCACTCAGCTGATTTTGTGGCTACGGCAGGAGTCAAGTCTCCCAGTTACACTCCCAGTGCAGTGCCTTAAATACTACACCGATAAGCTCTCCTTAAGCCCTTTAGAGTGGATGATTTCCAAATCTTTCATCCTGATTGGCTGCAGTGTCTTGCTTCATTTTCTCCAGTGACTGGTTGCTGCCTTTGGGCAGTTATTGGCCAGCAGTTGGTTTTCCTTTTCTCTTTCTTTAAAAACAACAAGTAATTTGCGGTTAATTTAATTTAATTTAATTTAATTTAATGCTTCTAGACCGCCCCCTCTCCCGAAAGGGACTCGGGGCGGTGTACAGTTCATACAAAATATATCAGATACAATAAAATTAAGTATGTACAGTTGACAGTTGACATGGAGGAGGTAAGAATGACATTAAAAGAACTGTACAAAGCAGATTAAAATAAGTTCAAACCCCTAAAAACAAATACAGTGAATTAAAAAACCCCTAAAATAACCAGATATAGTGCGTTTGCCAGGAGGGACAGTTGAATTATGCCAGGCCTGCTAATCGGAACAGGTGGGTCTTCAGTTTTTGCCGGAAGGAGCGGAGGTCAGAAGTGGTTCTAATGTCGGGGGGGAGGTCATTCCAGAGGGTTGGGCCCATCACAGAGAAGGCCCTACTCCTCGGTGTCGCCCGCCGGCATTGTCCAGTGGATGGCACCAGGAGAAGTCCCTCCCTGTGTGAGCGTATTGGCCGCAGGGATGTATGTGGGAGGATGCGATCCCGCAAGTAACTAGGTCCCGTGCCATGGAGCGCTTTAAAGATGGTAATCAGCACCTTGAAATGCACCCGGAAAACCACAGGTAGCCAATGCAGCTCGCGCAGGAGAGGTGTTACGTGGGAGTACCTCGTACTCCCCATCACAGCCCGCGCGGCTGCATTCTGAACTAACTGCAGTCTCCGGGCGCGTCCCAAGGGCAGCCCCATGTAGAGAGCGTTGCAGTAATCCAGGCGGGACGTCACCAGCGCATGAGTGACCGTGCGTAGGGCATCCCGGTCCAGTAGGGGGCGCAATTGGCGCACCAGGCGAACCTGGTGGAACGCCCCCCTTGCCACGGCCACCACATGGTCATCCATTGACAGCCGGGCATCAAGGAGGACGCCCAAATTGCGCGCCCGTTCCACAGGGGGCAACTGCTCGCCCCCTATGGCCAGCGATGGAATCAGCTGGCTGAATCGAGGTGCCGGTAGCCACAGCCACTCAGTCTTGGAGGGGTTGAGTTTAAGTCTGTTGTCCTCCATCCAGACCCCGACGGCCTCCAAACACCGGGACATTACTTCGACAGCCTCGTTGGGGTGGTTTGGAGTTGAAATATACAGCTGAGTATCATCAGCGTAGAGGTGATACTCAACCCCAAAACCACGGATGATCTCACCCAGCGGCTTTACATATGTGTTGAACAGGAGAGGCGAGAGGACCGACCCCTGTGGCACCCCACAAGTGAGTGGCCTCGGGGTCGACCTCTGTCCCCCTGTCAACACACATTGCCTCCGGTCGGAGAGGTAGGAGCCGAACCACCGCAAAACGGTACCTCCGACTCCCATCCCCTCCAACCAGCGCAATAGGATACCATGGTCGATGGTATCAAAAGCCGCCGAGAGGTCTAATAGGACCAGGATAGAGGAGCAACCTCTATCTCTGGCCCTCCAGAGATCATCAACCAACGCGACCAAGGCTGTCTCTGTGCTGTGCCCAGGTCGGAAGCCGGACTGGCGTGAGTCTAGATACTCGGATTCGTCAAGGTGTCGTGGAAACTGCTGGGCCACCACATTCTCAACAACCTTCGCTAGAAACGGAAGGTTGGAGACTGGACGATAGTTAGCTAGCTCCATTGGGTCGAGTGAGGGCCTCTTAAGTAAGGGCCTCACCACCGCCTCTTTCAAGGCGGTTGGTAAGGATCCCTCACCCAATGAGGCATTCACCAGGCCCAGAAGCCAGCCTCGTGTCACCTCCCAAGATGCCAGTACCAACCAGGAGGGACACGGGTCCATTAAACATGTGGTGGGTCGCAGCCGTCCACGCAACCTATCTAAATCCTCGGGGGCAACAGAATCAAACTCCTCCCAGGATGGTCTCACAAGACTCGCTGTTGGCGGCTCGTCTGGTCCACTGAGTGGGGCCCATCCGCTCCGGATCTGAGCGACTTTGTCCTGCAGATATTCCCCAAATTCCTCTGCTCTGCCCTGTAAAGGTGCCCCCTGCGTCCCCTGTGACAAGAGGGAGCGGGTCACCCTAAACAGGGCAGCAGGGCGGTTATCCGCGGACGCAATAAGGGTGGCACAATATCTACGTTTGGCCGCCCTTAATGCCACCAGGTAGGTCCGCAAGTAGGATCTTACCTGTGTTCGATCAGATTCGGAGCGTGAGGACCTCCACCTGCTCTCTAGACGTCTCCTGTGACGCTTCATCACCCTCAGCTCCTCGGTATACCAAGGAGCCCGGGTGGGTCGCTGCCGCAGGAGAGGTCGCAAAGGCGCAATCCGGTCCAAGGCCCCAGCCGCCGCCCTATTCCAGGCGGCCGCTAGGTCCTCCGACCGAGCGCGGGTCAGGGCTACAGGTAATGGCCCAAGCTCCGTCTGGAACCTATCCGGCTCCATCAGGCGCTTGGGGCGGTACCAGCGTGGACCGTCTGGTCCCGCCTCCTCGCGGTGGGGGGTAGCGCCAGGGAAGTTAAGCCGGAGACATGAGTGATCTGACCATGACAGGGGTGTAACAGTAAAATCCCCTCTACCCAGATCACTCGTCCACTGCTCAGATACAAAGACAAGGTCCAATGTGTGGCCTCCTTCGTGTGTGGGGCCCTGAATTAACTGGGTCAGGCCCATGGCTGTCATGGAAGCCATGAACTCCCGAGCTACCTCAGATGCTGCTCCCGTCGACGGCAGGTTGAAATCTCCCATGACCATGAGCCTGGGGATCTCAACCGCCGTCTCCGAGATCAGCTCGAGGAGCTCGGGCAGGGCTGCTGATGTATAGCGAGGAGCCAAGTATACAATCAGCAAACCCAACTGCCTCCGTGGGCCCCATTTCACACCAAGGGACTCACACCCGGATATCTGAGGAACAGTGAACTCCCTCGGCTCTAGACCTTCCCGTATAACTACCGCCACCCCACCACCCTTACCCAGGGCCCGAGGCTGATGGAATGCACGGAAACCTGGTGGGCACATTTCCACGAGGGGTAAACCACCCTCGTGGCCCAACCAGGTTTCCGTTATCCCTGCAAGGTCTAGCTCCCCCTCAGAGATCAACTCATTAATGAGGGGGGCCTTGTTGGTTACGGACCTTGCATTGCAAAGCATCAGCCGTAGGCCCGGGCTCTGTAGTTCCTGGCCACCTAGGTTGCGGGGGTTGGTGCAGACGACCGGGCATAGCCATATTGATATAATAATGTCTGTTAAGTCAATGAACTAGCCACAACCATAGACACTCATTCTCCACTTAACACTTACATCTCCTACTTTTTTGATCCTATCCAGTCTGGATGATGTATGCTTTCTTGCTTCCTCAACCTACCCATCCCCATCCATGGCACTACATAATTTCCCTCAGTGGTGGGATGCACCCGATTTAACAACCAGTTCAGTGAGCGCGTGCATCCGTGCTTTGCACATGCACACTTTGCACACATGTGTGCCTAATGTGTGCTTTAAACACGCATGCACCTAACTCACGCTTTGCGCACATGTGCAGAATTCCAAAATCACACATTTGAAGCTTAAAGGTCTTCTATGTTCAGCGCCAGTGAGTAAAACACCTGACACACAGCAATCTGCTGTGTGCTGCGCGCATCAGCTGAGCTAAGAAACAGGAAAGTATAGGACAGGAAAGAGCAGGAGTGGCTGGGCGGGACCAATTGATCACCGGAACTACCGGTTCACCCAAACTGGTTTGAACTGGCTGAATCCCACCCCTGGTTTCCCTTCTTTTCCCGTAAAAGTTTTTAAGTGAAGACTTTTGTGCATTCTAGGAACACTGTGCTTTGCTTCTGTAGAAATGAAAAATGAATTCTTCCTTGCTACAAAGTTTCTGTTGACCAACCATGGAAAGTAGGAAGAAAAGAACAACCTGTGTCCTCTATCTTTGACATGGTTATATCACAGGAAGAATGATACAATCGGGAAAAAAGAGAAAAAAGAAAAAGAAAGGATCTGTTTTTGCGTCAAAGAGATAAATATGGGAAAGGGATGGAGAGGAAAGCGTCCGTGTATGCAAACATCTGGAAAGCAAAAGAAAGGCTCTGGGACTACTGAACAATCAATAATTTTGAAGGTTTTGAAGTTGATCTAAGAAATAGCCAAAAATGGTATAGGATACCCCCAAGTTAACACCTTTGTCTGTTAGATTACATTTCAATCATTGTGTCAGCAGAAATTACAGCAGAGAAACCTTTGGGGTTTTCTTACTGTGGTAAATTTAGTTTTTCACAATAGTTTATTTAAAGGTATGGTTTCCTACTTCACCAAGTCAACTGTGGTCATTTTGCACTGGTGAGAAGAATTAACATTTCCCCCCCAGTAATCATTTCAAGCACATTAACATCTCTCATGATAACACGAGGGATATGTAAAGGTACTCTTTCCCGATTTGATTTCTAAAATCACTGTGCTAAAATAAGCATGTAATGGACTGTTCATTGTGTTTATCTCTACTTAGTGGAGAAGTTGAAGGATGAAGTTAATCCTCCTATATCTATGCCTTGTAGTCCTGTCTTATGCTGGTCCGGTGAGTATTTCAGAACCAGACACTTTATTGCATTTCATTTTTTTTAATTCTCTCCTTGTGATAACTCAGTCATACATCTATCTCTTTCTTCTCTCTAGCTGCGTAAACCACGCAGGGCAGGATATGGAAGCAAAAGTGAAGAAGTAAGTACATTTTCCACTTTTTTTCCTGGAAAGGAGGCATTCGATTTATTAATTCAAGCAAAAATGAGCCCTAATCCCACAGGTTAACTTTTCTTTTACCCCTTAATCCATCTGTGGATGCTCACAGTCACTATCTACTTTGAAAATCATAAAGTTTGCAAACTCAGGGGGCAAGGACAATGTTAGGGGACAAAGGTGAAGGACATAGTTTGCCTTCAATATTTAGCACAGATAAAATTATGGAGAGGAAATTCTTAGAAAACAAAGACCATTTAGATGTATGCATAATCTAATTGAGGATAAATAAACTTATCTTTTTAAATACCTAAAAGTAAAAATAAAACTTTGATATATTTTGAAGGCACACTTTCCCTTTAAGAGGAAAAATCTGGAAGAATTGGGATTACTTCTGGGTCCAGATGGTTATGTTTAAGGCTATGATCTTATGATTTCTTTAACATCCAGCCAACGGGACTATTCTGAAATAGTGTAGGAGTTGCAGGCTTGAATGATCAGTGGTCAGTTTTATTTCAAGCACTGAGAGTGATGGTCTAGAAGTGTTTTTCAAAATTGGAAACTTTAAGATGGGTGGACTTCAATTTTCAGTATTCCTCAACTAGCCATGCTGTAAGAAAATGGTAAGAGCCATGGTGGTTAAAATGCAGTTATTGCAGGCTAATTCTGCCAAATGCCAGCAGTTCGATCCTGACCGGCTCAAGGTTGACTCAGCCTTCCAGCCTTCCAAGGTCAGTGAAATGAGGATCCAGATTGTTGGGGGAAATATGCTGACTCTGTAAACCACTTAGAGAGGGCTGAAAAGCACTGTGAAATGGTATATACACTATATTGCCAAAAGTATTCGCTCACCTGCCTTTATTTGCATATGAACTTACTGTAAGTGACATCCCATTCCTAATCCATAGGGTTTAATATGACGTCAGTCCACCCTTTGGAGCTATAACAGCTTCACCTCTTTTGGGAAGGCTGTCCACAAGGTTTAGGAGTGTGTTTATGGGGATTTTTGACCATTCTTCCAGAAGTGCATTTGTGAGGTCACACACTGATGTTGGACGAGAAGGCCTGGCTCTCAGTCTCCACTCTAATGCATCCCAAAGGTGTTTTATCGGGTTGAGGTCAGGACTCTGTGCAGGCCAGTCAAATTCATCCACACCAGACTCTGTCATCCATGTTTTTATGGACCTTGCTTTGTGCACTGGTGCACAATCATGTTGGAAGAGGAAGGGGCCAGCTCCAAACTGTTCCCACAAAGTTGGCAGCATAGAATTGTCCAAAATGTCTTGGTATGCTGAAGCATTCAGAGTTCCTTTCACTGGAACTAAGGGGCCAAGCCCAGTTCTTGAAAAACAACTGCACAATGCAGTCAGACAGGTACCGTTCTCCTGGCAACCGCCAAACCCAGACTCGTCCATCAGATTGCCAGATGCAGAAGCACGATTCATCACTCCAGAGAACGCGTCTCCACTGCTCTAGAGTCCAGTGGCAGCGTGCTTTACGCCACTGCATCCCATGCAGGACCGGATTTAGATGAAAAGAGGCCCTAGGCTATTCCACTTATGGGGCCCTTTCACCTCCCATTTTTAAGTTTGTAAATTACTTGAGACTCGCAGTGACATGCAGTCAGGGGAGGCAAGGGAGGCACAGCCTCACCACTGTCATCATAAAAAGAAAAAAAATGTAAAAGGAAAAAGGCGAGAGCTGAGGTCAGGCTGAGCTAGTTGCTGCCTCACCGTGGATGACTCTGCTTAACTGTTTAAAAAAGCCTCTAAAAAAGCACCCTCTACTATGAGGCAGGAGAACTGCATGCCTCATCTAGCCTGACTTTAGGCGTTTTATGATCACTCGAGCAGAGTTAAGCAAGGGTTAAAAGCCTAAAAATTCCTGATGTAGGTGAGGCACGCAGTTCTCCTGCCTCATAGTAGAGAGTGTTCATTTGTGAGGGGCTTCTTCAGAGGACCTGAGGCAAGAGCTGAGTTGCTCTGAAACAGCTGGAAAGGTACGAGTGGGTTGGAGGGAGCGGGAGGAATTCAAACTTCATTCTCCTGATGCGGGGCTTTGGGCAAAGGCTGGAGGGAAAGGTTAGAGTTTGATTGCAGGCAGAGCCACGTTGCCTTTTCAAACCTGTAATCAGTGAAGCTGGGCTGGATCCTTTCGGGGCTGGGGGAAGTGTGTGTAGTCGAATCCAACTTCTCTGTGTGTGTGTGTATGTGTGTGTGTGTGCTTGAGTGAGGGGGGAGGGAGGGAGAGAGGGAGGAAGGAGGGGAAGGGAGAAGAAAAAGAAAGAAGGAAAATTCTTTCGCAAAGGAGAAAAACAAATGCTGTCGCTTTAAATCGGAACTGAGCATGCCTGGCTGTGGAATTCTGGGAGTTGAAGTCCACAATTTTTAAAAAATTGAAACCCACCACTGGGTCAATGCCTCATCAGCCATAAACCTCACCGCACGTCACTGCATGAGAGATAATAAAATACATAATTACTGTGATATATATCAATATATTAAATGAAACATGTTGTAATTGGTACTAACCTTTATAAAAAATGTGGCACGGATAATAAATAAAAATAAAAGGCCCCTCTTGATCTTGAGGCCCTAGGCTGAAGCCTAGTTAGCCTATAGGAAAATCAGGCCCTGATCCCATGCTTTGCATTGCACTTGGTGATGTATGGCATGGATGCAGCTGCTAGGCCATGGAAACCCATTCCATGAAGCTCTCTGCACACTGTCCTTGAGCTAATCGGAAGGCCACATGATGTTTGGAGGTCTGTAGCAATTGCCTCTGCAGAAAGTTGGCGACCTTTTCGCACTATATGCCTCAGCATCTGCTGACCCCGCTCCGTCAGTTTACATGGCCTACCACTTCGTGGCTGAGTTGCTGTCATTCCCAAACACTTCCACATTTTTATAATACAGCTGACAGTTGACTGTGGAATATTTAGGAGCGAGGAAATTTCACGAGCTCCTCAGAGCTCCCATTCTTTCACAAATGTTTGTAAAAACAGTCTGAATGCCTAGGTACTTGGTTTTATACACCTGTGGCCATGGAAGTGATTGGAACCCCTGATTCTGATTATTTGGATGGGTGAGCGAATACGTTTGGCAATGTAGTGTAAGTCTAAATGCTATTATTTCTAAGATGCTGGTAATATGATCAAATCAATATTTGTTAAAGGATTCATATATGAATTACAATAAAAAAAATCAATGAAACTTCTTGTAATCACACCTGTTATTGTTTTGGTCTTTCCTCTGACACTTGAAAATATATTCCTGAGGGTTTCCATTTCCATCTATTACATCCATCAGTAGTTCAGCCTAATGAACAATTTTTTTTATTTACCCAGAAGACGCAAGATAATAAATGTATTTGTTTACAGATGATGCAGTTTGGTCCATATGGCAATATAAATTCACCACAAGTAAGTCTTTTTTTCTTCTTCTTGGAAGAATAGTACTATTACACACAATGAAATGTACAGTAAATGAAAATGAATCTTGAAATTTAAATGTAAATGTTTTTTACTTTTGAAAAGTTACTGTAAGAATTGGACAGAAATCTATCATTGTTAAGAGGCTTCCAGATCACTCAATATGAAGGTAGGAAAGAGATGATATTGGTCTCATCAGATTTTATTTACTTTTAACTTTATTTTCTATTAGGATCTGCCAGTTCTTAGTATCCTCTGAGGCAAGGGACATAAACAAAAGCAGTTGAAAACAACATTTCAGCTTTAAAAGGAGTATAATAAAGGCCAGATTATAAAGCAGCTTTTTTGAAGCATGGCAGATATAGAAATATGATCTGACATAAAATTCTACTTGTACTAGCGTAAATTCTCCTTTGAGCCAACCTCAGTTGGTCATGCCCCTGTAGTTTTCATTGTAATAATATGAAAGTGATTTGCCATTTCCTTCCATATCAACCTTTCTGCCCACATACAACCTTGAAGTTTCTTCATCTGCCATCCAGGTACTAATCAAAAGGGCTGTGCAATGCTTTGGATTTAATTCAGAAGATACATCAGAAAGGACAGGAATAACCAACACCTACCGAACCTTATTAAAGAAACGTTCCTGAAAATGTTTTTTGACTTACATTGCATAAATTCTACTAACCAACGGTGATCCTAATTAGATTTTCAAGATAAGCCAAAATCAGGTTGCTGCAAATGAAACAGTGAATGTTGGCATCGGGAGGATGTGTCTTCTAAAAATGGTTAGAAAGGCATTTTTGCACTATGAGCAGCAAAATGTGAGGACGAAACTCTAAACAAAGCAATCTAAACATAAGTCCAAACTTCTAGAAAAAAATGCAGATTAATATGTCCTCCAGTAATGACACTGCTCCAGTATCCCGCAGGCATTTGCTGCTGAATAAAATATACATCTGATCACTTAGATACTACCTGTCTCCATTGCCTTAATTCTGGTAACATGTTTATTACAGTAAATAATCCAAACATGTTGGCTTCAATCAAAATTCTTCTCCTGGTCTGGATTACTGAATGATAACCCAATGACACTGCAAAGTTGAAAGGCCTCTTGGGAAGTACCTGGTCTTAAATTCATAGAAAATACCTATCCGTTGGAAATAGATTCAGTAGTGTCGTCACCTTGCTAATTGTGGGTTAATTCATGTTAAAATTTTGCAGATGTTCTTATATCTTTGAATGCTAGCATTATCAGGAGGACCCTACTTAGAGTTCTTACTGAAAATACACATTAAAATTCCATACCACATTATGTGGGCTTCTGTACAACCCATCTTTTACAAAAAATATGCTTCCCTTCTAAACAGAACTCACATTTTGCAATGTGAGTTGTCAGTGTCTTCTACCTGGGAAATGTTAGATTTCTTCCAGGCAATATAGTGCTTTTATAATTATCTGCCTAAATGTTGCAATAGCTACTGAAAATTTCATGCTGTAGAAATATTAATCAGTGATGTTATTTCCATGGAATTGATCAGCCATGTTCTCCCTTTTTATGCTTTCTTTCTTTCTTTTTACTTGTTAGTCACAAGGGATTTCCGGTGGCTTAGAAATTGGATTAATTTCTAATTTTCTTTTATTTACTAGCCACCTAGGTTTTTTTTTAAAGTTAGGTGGATTAGAAATTGGATTAAACATTATAAATAATAAAACAATGTTGTTGGCATCGTTTTCTAAAATTATTTTAGAAAGTGTGTTTAAGATATAATTCAAATATTCTCAATTTGTGTTTATCCCCTTCATGACGTCTTTGCATAGAAGAATCTTGTGATACTGCCTAAATTCTTGGATAGTTATTGTTAAAGAGTACATTTGCAGATGACCCATATTTCTGTCCCTAAACCCTCCAAGGCATATCACAACTGTTCTCTGATCATATTCAGTTATGTTGACCTTTAAATGCTGAGAACTTGCTTACTATGAGCCCATCAATAATCCCTACAGCTAAACAATGAGAAGTAATAAAGAAGGAATAAAAATGGCACTCAGCCACCACTCTGTCTCCTAAAACTGGCATGGCTCCTGTAACAACACAAATCTCCATATCCCCACTTCATCTATAAAGGAAACAAATCAGCTGCAACTCCTTTTTATATTCCAGGAAACCTGAGGGTTACTAAGAGAGGTATAAAGCCATCTTTCCTTTTCCATAATTCATCTCAAATTGTGATGGTAACAGCATCATATGCTGATATTTTTGTAACCAGCACTTTACTCAATAGTTTCAGCCATGTTTATATGTTATTGAAACAGTGGAGTAAACACAGCCAAAATAAGAGGAAACTGATATTCAAGAGGGCCCCAAAACCAGGCCACATCATGCATGAGTAGAAATTGAGAAACAACTCAAAAGTGGATCAAACCAATCAGAATAACAGAATATACAGAGTTGGGATCTTGGAAGTCTTCTAGTCCAGACCCCTGCTCAAGTAGGAGACGCTATAACATTTCAATCTCTAACAGTGCAATCTCTTCTTAAAAACCTCCAGTGTTGGAGTACCCATAACCTCTGGAGGCAAGTCGTTCCACTGATTAATTGTTCTGTTAGGAAATTTCTCCTTAGTTCTAGGTTGGTTCTCTCCTTGATTAGTTTCCATCCATTGCTTATTGTCCTGTCTTCAGATGCCTTGGAGAATAAGTTGACCCACTCTTCCTTATGGTAGCCTCTCAGATATTTGAACACTGCTATCACATCACCCCAGTCCTTCTTTTCTTTAAGCTAGACATACCCAATGCCAACAACCATTCTTCATATTTTATCCTTCAGTACCCTAATCATCTTGGTTGCTCTTTTCTATACTGTTTCCAGAATCTCTAATCTTTTTTTACATTGTGGTGACCAAAACTGGATGCAATATTCCATGTATGGTCTTACCAAGGCATCATAAAGTGGTATTAATACTTCATATAATCTTGATTCTATCCCGCTATTAATGCAGCCTAGGATTACATTGGCTTTTTTGACAGTTGCAGCACACTGCTGGCTCATAGAAGCTGCTACGTAGGAGCCCTAAATCTCTGTACATTTTTGCCATGCAAAATATATAAATGTATCTAAAACCCCTTTGTGTTGCAAAAACCAAATACAGTAGAAGAGCAACAAGGTACAACGTTAAACATTTGATTCCCGTGTGCTGAAACTCTACGCTATTTTTTTAAACTTTTATTTCAGATTGCTGGTTCCTTTTATGGCTACCATTCAAATTACCCACAGATGTTGCCCCAGTGGCCTGTGTTGCCACTGCAGAGATTTTTCCTCTGGCCGCAATCAGCCTCACCAGTGCATCAAGCTTCTAGGCTTCCCCAACAGAAGCCGCAACAGATTCCAGGAACTAAGCAGCCCAATCAAAGGCCACAGTTACCACCACAGCAGCCAAGATATCAGCAGCCACAACCTCTGCCAAAACAGCCACAAAAGACCAACCCATCTCAGACGTACCCACAAGTGCCATTTCAGCATCCTACAGAGGGAAAACAGCAACAGCCCCAGGTAAACGAGTAGATTTCCTTTTGAGATGAGATTATGATAAGATCCGTGGTGGTGCAGTGCAGAGGTGGTATTCAGCAGGTTCTGACCAGTTCTAGAGAACTGGTAGCAGAAATTTTGAGTAATTCGGAGAATTTGTAAATACCACCTCTGACTGGCCCCCATCTATTCTCTGCCTCCCGAGTCCCAGCTGATCGGGAGGAAATGGGGATTTTGCAGTAACCTTCCCCTTGAGTGGGGAGGGAATGGAGATTTTACAGTATCCTTCCCCTGCCATGCCCACCAAGCCACAGAGCCGGTAGTAAAAAAATTTGAATCCCACCACTGGTGCAGTGGTTAGAATGCAGTATTGCAGGCTAAATCTGCATCCCACTGCCAGGAATTCATTTCTCACCAGCTCAGGGTTGATTTAGCCTTCTATCCTTTGGAGGTGGGTAAAATGAGAATCCAGCAATATGCTGACTCTGCAAACAACATAGAGAGGCCGTGAAGCACTACGGAGCAGTATATAAGTCTAAGTGTTATTGCTAATTGTAGTACCTGAAGGCATCAAATAAAAACAAGAATAATTCTTCTTGAGAAATAAACATTCCAGGTTGGGGTAGCGGATTTGAAGAAAGAGATTAGGAGAGGATAAACTGTTTATTCTGTTCATTAGTTGAATCAGTTAGTTCACAATTGCTTCAGGTTATTTGATTTTGGCTTAATTTAGTTTGCTAAATTTTCAGCCATGGTTTGTCAACTAAGTTTATGTTTTACTTTGTGTACAAACCAAGCTGATACTGACCAAAACATAATCAACATATTTCTGTGTACCATGTAATACACAAACATAAGTACTAAGTGTGATAAGAGCTTGTCTCGGATGTTTCTCAAACTATAATATTTACTCAAGCAAATACTGCATGTATCTGCTCAAATGGACTCCACAAAAGCTTATATCAAATAAATGTATTAATCTGTAAGATGCAGTAAATCTCTTGGTTAGCTTAGCTGCACTTAACTAACATAAAAACATGTGACATTTATTTATGATAAAAAAAATCAAAAACACATTTGTAAAACATCACTAAGTTGCTCTTCACAAGGCATTGTGTTGGATTAATACAGGTACCATCCTGGGAATTTATTTCAATCTTGGAGCTGACTGGCACTATTTATTTTCGAAACATTTACTGTGTTATTTAATTAGTTTTCTGGGAGACTTCACTGAAATATGTACATGCAGTAGTTGCATAAAAATAAAATAACTTGCATTGAAAGGAAGTTTGCACAGACATAACAGAATAACAGAGTTGGAAGGGACCTTGCAGGTCATCTAGTCCAACCCCTTGCTCAAGCAGGAGACCTATAGCATTTCAGACACATGGCTGTCCAGACTCTTTTTTAAAAGAGTCCCTCTAGTGAGGGAGCACCCACAATTTCTGATGGCAAGCCATTCCACTAGTTTATTGTTCTTACTGTGAGGAAATTTGTCCTTAGTTATAGATGGCTTCTCTCCTTGTTTAGTTTCCAACCATTGCTTCTTGTCTTGCCTTCTGGTGCCTTGGAAAATAGGATGACACCCTCTTCTTTGTGGCAGCCCCTCAAATATTGGAACACTGCTATCATGTCACCCTTAGTCCTTCTTTTCACTAGAGTAGACATACCCAATTCCTACAACAACTCTACATATGGTTTAGCCTCCAGTTACCTATATATCTTTGTTGCTCTTTTCTGCAGAACCTCTCTCTAGATAGATAGATAGATAGATAGATAGATAGATAGATAGATAGATAGATAGATAGATAGATAGATGAGAGAGAGAGAGAGAGAGAGAGACAGAGACAGAGACAGAGACACAGAGAGACACAGAGAGACACAGAGAGACAGAGAGAAAGACAGAGAGACAGAGACCAAAACTGAATACAATATTCCAAGTATGGTCTTTATCAAGGCTTCTTCACTTAATAAAAATCATTGTTACCTAGGATCTAGTTCCATCTAGATTTTCAGGTTATAACCTAAACAGTGTCATTACTATACCATTAATGTGTTCAGCTCCAAATCCTCATATTGTAAATCACACATGCTGCAATCCTTTGATGTCTTTTCAGGAGTGAAATTCCATCAGCTTAAATGGCATGTATTGTCCGGAAGCAAATATTATATAGCTTGGGTGCATCTATTCAAAGAAGTAATATTTTTCCCCATTGCTGATATTATTTAGAATTAAGCTACCAGAACAGAAATATTTTGTAGTCCTTTCAGTAGCCCAAGGCTGCCTCAAAAGATTACTGTGCTGCATTCATCACGTAGTGATACTGCAATTATTTTTATGTTGTAAATACATCACAACTGGTTCCTTTTCTTTTCCAGGGCTTTCCTCCATATTCGCAACCACCTTGGCATTTTCCACAGGTGAGTCAATTATTCTTAATGTAGAAATCTGAAGGTGGTTGATTATACAGTATTTTTATTGTTTATTGGTTTTGGTCTGTTAAAAAAAATACCTTGGGGAGACAGCAGTAGAAATGATGATATAAAAGTCCATGAGTGGTACATATTGCCTTAGTGGAGAAATGCTTCCTGCATTCAAACCCATGAGACAAAGCCTATTCTGGAAATATTATCTATTCTGACGTGCTCATGCATTTTCTTGCAAAATTACAACTAAACCCAGCATAATTCTTACAAAACACTAATCATTACTGTGGCATTCGTCAACCTGTAGTCTTCAGATGTATGGAGTTCAAGTCCAGAATACTTATCTAGGAGAGTATTCTGGGAATTAAAGATCACATATTTGGAAAGTGTCCAATAAGTTACAGTTATGAATCGAATAATCATTAGACAGTATTCTCCTTTGGCCATGAAGCTCACTGGCTAGGTTTTAGCCATCATTTTTCAATTACACCTGCCTCACAAGATTGCTGTGAAGATAAAAAGGAGATAAATCCTATGTGTGCCTTGACTCTGGCAATAAATGCACCTTTTGTGGAGCTCTTTGACATTAAAATACATTTGACATGGATGAAATTTTCCCCTTCATTTGCCTCTAATGCTTTTTAGCAGAAGATAGCAATTAAATTGTCTTTTGTGTGTGTGTGTGTGTGTTTAAAACCGGATTTAAGATGAGTTTACAGGAGCTCAACTAACCATCTTTCAAGGAACCGGTATTCTCTAGTTCTTTATTTATGATATAATATAATCCTAGACACATCACTTTAAAGCAAAGTGCACATGCAAAGAACTGAAAAAAGCAACACTAATTATCCATTGATAATTTAAAAGAGCACAGCTAACCATCTTTCAAGGAACCGGTATTCTCTAGTTCTTTATTTATGATATAATATAATCCTAGACACATCACCTTAAAGCAAAGTGCACATGCAAAGAACTGGAAAAAAGCAACACTAATTATCCATTGATAATTTAAAAGAGCACAGCTAACCACCTTTCAAGGAACCAGTATGCTCTGTGTATTTATTGATTTAAGTCAGGGATGTCCAAACTTGGGAACTTTAAGACTTGTGGACTTCAACTCCCAGAATTCCCAGGCTGGGGAATTCTGGGAGTTGAAGTCCACAAGTCTTAAAGTTCCCAAGTTTGGACATCCCTGATTTAAGTAATCCTGGAGACATCACCTTAAGCCAGGGGTCTCCAAAATTGGCTGGCTATGGAATTCTGGGAATTCAAGTCAACAAGTCTTAAAGTTGCCAGGTTTGGCTATCCCTGCTTAAGGCAAGATACCAATGAAACATGGTTACCATTTAATTATCATGACAACTTAAAGGCCATCTGACCATTGTTTTTACTCTAGATTTTTGGTCCTCCAACCATAACAGTACGGGTACTATAAGGGAGAAAGATATTCTCTTTTAGGACTTATTGTTTCCTGTGATAAAGGGTTAAACAAATTCTTTTAGCAACCAAACCAACTCTTCAACAATTCCCTTTTTTTTCATGCCACTAAAACTTAGTGGGTTGGTTTCCTACTGAAATTAAGTGGCAAATAACGATTTGGTGTCTAATTGTTTCCAATTATAATAGAGATGGCCTTGGAAGTATTGTAAATGTTTATTTTTTTCCTGTTGCCTACCTACAATAATTGTATATCCTCACCTCACAATATCAATACTGATCTAGTCAGAGTAATTAAGGTACCACGCCACTTATAGTTCAAATTTTTAGTTAAGTTGGTCTGGGCAACCAGATATTTTTACTCCCAAAATAATAAAGCCAAAATCATGAACAGGAGTGAACAGTCCCGAGATTACATGAGGTCTCTCTCTGATAAAATATGTTGTCCCTGCAACTCTTTCTAATATTTCACTGGCAAGCTAATCAATATGATCTGCTAGAAGACATAAATAGTTTACTTGTATATCACTACTGTTAGAAAGATTCAGTCAGTTAGCCCATCAGATTTCTCTTAACCAGTCAGGTGACCCTTTCATTGTTACTATGATTGTCAATGCTCTGTTTTTAGAGACAAAATTGCATATGAAGAATATTCTGTATAATATTTCTTAAATAAGCTGAAAATCAACTAGAAACGTATACCACATAATTCTGTTGTTCTATGGTAAGTACTGAAACTGTAAGTGTATATCATAGTTATTATGAAAAACTAAAGAAATGGTGAAGAACACTCTTGCTTCTGAATTTTTTATTCTGTTTTTAAGACGTTGATGGCTTTATTGAGTTTTTTATTCACATATTCTCCCAATGTGCAAGTAAAAGCAACCTAATGAAAAACAAACTCTTAACAATCCTAAAAAGCTAATCAAAATTCTCATAGTAAATTTGTCCTTAGTTAAATTTTCCATTTAAAAAAAAAGTCAAACAATTCAGTGAAATAAAGGGAAATGCTTCAATACCCAAAGTTCTGTGATGCAACTGAAGAAAGATTTCAACTAAATACTTCAGCAAATAAATAAACACAATAAAATATACTTTATTACTCCACTGCTGTTTTTCTAACTTTGGTCCCTGATAATATCTTCAAACATGAACCATCCAGCCATCATTGTGAAATAAACTCTGTTGTCATTGTGATTTTACATACAATGATCACTCTATAAGGCACTATATATTACTAGTAAGGATCCTGCCAACATATTTTTAAAATGTTCTCAATTCCTCAAGTGCTGATATTTACCAACTGTTGAAAAGAGGGAACAGAAAACTGAGAGAGAAGAGGAGAATGTAAAGTCTGAAATCTTGAAAAAGATCTCACTCTATATTTTCCCCAAAGTGTACAGATTAATAGTTATCATAGCTGTCTTCTAGAACAAATTCATATGTAGTTCAAATAGTCCCACCCACTATCATCTCCAGGGAATCTATGGATAGCACCCCTATGTACACCCACATAATCCCCTATAAAATAATTCTCCTCCCAATGTTGACTTAGTAAGATCAGGCCACAACATATTGTTAGACAAAGAGAGGGTTGAAGATACATGTGCATATGTTTTTACAAAAAAAAAGTTACAAGGGAGAATGAGTTGATCAGGAATATCAGGGAAACAGTAATCAATGGAATCTTGATTATTATTTTTATTCCACCTTTATTATTTATACAAGTAACTCAAGGGTCGAACATACCTATCACTCTTTCTGCCTCCTATTTTCTCTACAATAAAAACTCTGTAAGGTATGTTAGACTTAAAGAGAAGAGGACTGCCCCCAAACTACCCAGCTGGCTTTTGTGAAATTAGAACTCATTGACTCATAGTTTCTAGCCTGGTCCCTTAACCACTAGACCAAATTGGTTCTTGATTGGTCTTAAATAAGTATACTTGTCTGATAAACATTGAATTATTATTCCATAGCTATTTAAGGTTTCATCCTGTATTTGCCCAATCCTTCCTGACTTATTTATTAATTTCCTTAGCATATGCCATTTGGACAGCCACCTGTCAGCAATGAAGAAGGGGTAAGTATAACAATTAAATGCACTAATCTATATATGAGCTATAAGTGAAGAAAAATTGGGGTATAGCTTGAGAAAAGCTACCATGATTTTCAAAGACACCTTGATTGTACAACAATTGTACACATCACCATATTTAATGTCTGCTACTTCTAAAGATTAAGATTGCTGCACATTGAATCATATTTATTTTATCATAATTATACCCTGGAGTTAAGATCTCTTTAGAATCATTAAGATTAAGAAATGTTCATTTTCTCCCATTTTGTTTTCTCCTTTGCATTTTTAGACTCCATATTTTGGATATGGCTACCATGGGTTAGGAAATCGGTCTCCTTATTATTCTGAAGAGATGTTTGAACAAGACTTTGAGAAACCCAAAGAAAAAGAACCCCCTAAAGAGAATCCAGCATCAGATCCTACAACAAACTCAACAGTTTCAGACACAAATTCAACCATTCCAGCCAGCCATGGAGGGAATGCTACTCTTTCAGGAATCAGCACGACAAATAATGAGGCCAATTTTCCAGGTCTTTCCAAAAAAATTGTTAGTGGAAACAGAATCCCAACATCTTCTCCTACTGGTCATATGTCAGGACAAAATGATGCAGCCCAGAATGGCTTTGATCAATCAAATTATAGACCTAGGTCTACAAATACCAATGTTTTTCACAACTTTTTTTCAGGTAGTCAACAATCAAGGGGACACGGTTCAGATATCTATAAACCCAACCCAGATATGGGTAATTCAAGACATAACACTTTAATTTCTAGAGGAAATCCATCAATGCAAGCTGAAAACCCAGAAGAGCCTTGGGTTTATAGAGACAATTTAGTTCACAGAGCTAATCTTCAGAGAATTAACAGTAATCAACCAACAGCAAAAAATAGGCCAAACTCATATGGGCAACAAGAGAAATCCCATTATCCTGGAAATAATCCATCAAGCTGGAGAGCTCATCCTAGCTCTGATCCAGGACCTCAGTGGAATAATAATCCAGCATATGGAGGTCATAAACAACCTAGTTCTCCACCAGAAAGCCATTCTCTGAACAAAGTGGAAGAAAACACTGATCGGTATCATCCGTCTAGAAAACAACAATCAAATGGTCAATCCCATCCAGAGATTTTTTCGGATACAAGGGGAACTCCATTTGAAAGAGAAGCCCATAAGAATGATTGGAATGAACAGTCATTTATTCATATGGATCATCAGAAAGGACCATTTCCATCTCTACAAAACCAAATGTGGAACCAGAAAAATTTAGAGATAGTAAAAGAAACTCCTCCAGGTTATAATTCAGCGTACTCCCCAGGTTCTTTTTACCAGAGGGGACATACTACTTATTCTGATAAGAATTCTTACAGGCAAGAAGCTCCTTCCTTTCATCCCAGATTTTGGGATGACAAAGAGAACTTGCCAACAGAAGAGCCTCTAGGGCAAAGAGAAAGGGCATCTTATTCACCCCTTTTGCCTTCAGATCAAATGCACAGGAGCGAATATCGTGGAAGCATTCAGCAGGAGAATGAATTATATTCCAGGCAAAATATATGGCCCCATGAAAAACATGTGGCTGATCCTGATATACAATACCAAAATCCTCCCTATAATCCAAGTGAGCACCATATAAATCCCAGATATAATACAGAACAACCAACTAATGAAAGAGGCACTTTGCCATATGAGGAAATTAACAGACGGATTCCAGTTCACGGTTCAGAACATTATGAAAAGGTTCCATATCATATAAGCAACACACATGGACATACAGGGAGGAATTCACCATACCCGGGATCATACCCTCCACAACAAACTAGTAATCTTTTCCAAGGAAGATCACCTTATGATGAAAGAGATAGATGGGCCCCCAAAGTGGCTGACCCATCTGCTCCCAAAGAAACTTCATCTTACTTTAATACGTACTCCTCAAACATTAGAAGAAACCCAACATATACTGAAGATACATGGAGAGCCATACATATCAGTGCACCCTTTTCAAGTAATAATGCTCCTGGAAGGAGAAATTATCCTAATACAAGGGTATATCCAAGAGAACACGAAATCATCACCTCCCAACCTACTATCAACTATTTTTGTTGTACAGGTGAGTCCCCAGGAGCAAATGAAAATATTCTGGCACCTTTGAGAATTGCACCTCAATATAAGCTGGTTTCATGGGGGCAAAAAAATAGCCCAACTTATCCAGAAGGCAGCCATGCCTTGTATGCCAGGCGACCTGCATACCTAGCTGGAGTGCAGTCTAACCATTGGAACAATTCTTTGAACTCTAATCACAGAGAAAATCCAGGTGACTTTGGGGAAGAAGTAGCAGATCTAGAGATGAGTCCTCCATGCTCCAATTCTCTATTAGGCCAAACAAACGATTATGATACTATCTATGAAACTGGATTGTTTCCTTCCAAGGATATACTTTGCTCTAAAAATAATATCAGAGGGGATGGACATACTGTTCTTGCTCATATCGTGGAGGTAAATCAGCCCAAGAGAGAGTTTGAAAGGGCACCTTTAAGGTTTCCACAACCACAAGGCATAAGAAATGAAGCTGTTAGTGAAATTGATAGGAAGGAACACCGTGCAACCCAAGGGTTTGGGTGGACACCATGCTTTGGAAGTTGGTTAAAGCAGCATATATCTAGTACTGGAGATCCATTAGTGGATCAACCTTCTGATGTCTTTTATTTAGAGAATTCAATGCATGCTGGAAAACCTATCATGCTGCCTGAACCTCAGCCAATGTCTAGCACAGTCCCATCTCAAGATGGAGGAGAAGATCAATTAAAACTCACTTCTCCAGGAGAACAGGGGGGACAACCAAATGAAGGAACAACAGATTGTTTAGTCCTCCAAAATGAATGATACATTAAAAAGAACCTGCTTTTCAGAATCTGCAAAAGCAGAATGTCCTGAGTGCAGATGTTTGAGTGCAGATGTAGGTAAATATAATGCAGACATCTGTGCTGTTCCAAAATAGACCTGACATTTATCAGCTGAAATCGATATATCATATTTCTCCAATCTGGATCTATCCAGATTTACCTGAGTTGCAGGTCTAAAAGCAATAATGGCTGGGATTATTGCAATTGTAGATCAACAATTTAAGACAATCTTAAGCCAAACCTACGCCAGTCTTGAGGAAATTGGGTTGGGATAGGGAGTATAGTAGAGAGTTAACCAAAAGAGGCAACTTTCTATCTGACTATTTTATTTTTTTAAGTGTTATTCTGGTTGTTTCTTTTTCTTTTGCCTCTCTTCTCGCAAATGGATAAAAACTATCCGTAACATTTTTGTCCTGCTCTTCCTGGTGTCAATGTCCTGTACATGTTTTGTGGAATTTTTCCTTTACAATTATCGCAAATGGAAAACTAAATAAATATGTCTGCAGCACTATGTCTGTATCTCACCTTATGTTCAAAGGTAATTGTTTGATTAATGGCTAATTATATAAACACAAATGTAACAAAGGCAACATAAAAAAATGGCTTTCTGCCTGGATGGCTCCTAGGGTGAGCCGAAAGACAGAAAAGGGAAGCAGTATGCTCCCTCCCATATTTGGGCATACCAGGGGTTGTGACACAATACATACCTATTTCCCTGGCTTAGCTGATAAAGGAGGAGAGCCTGTGGCTTAGTGGCTAATACAACTGTCTGATATGTAATACAGCCCAGGTTCAATTCCCAGTAAGGGTATGGCTAGCTGATGAGAGCTAAATAGCTTGAAATAGATCTATACTAGTCTCCCTTTATTTATTTATCAACACAAATACAACACAAATATAAAAAGGCAACATTAAAAATTTGTTTTTCTGCCTGGATGGTCCCCTTTAGTGAGCCACTAGACAGAAAGGGGGAGTAGTGAGTTCCCTCCCATATTTGGGCATACCAGGGGTTGTAACACAAATACAACATATATATATATATATATATATATATATATATATATATATATGTATATGTATATGTATATGTATATGTATATGTATATGTATATGTATATGTATATGTATATGTATATGTATATGTATATGTATATGTATATGTATATGTATATGTATATGTATATGTATATGTATATGTATATGTATATGTATATGTATATGTATATGTATATGTATATGTATATGTATATGTAATAATAATAATATTTAATGCTTCTAGACCGCCCCCTCTCCCGCAAGGGACTCGGGGCGGTGTACAGTTCATACAAAATATAACAGGATACAATAAAATTAAATTAAATATGTACAGTTGACAATTGACATGGAGGAGGTTAAAATGTAGTTAAAAGAACTGTACAAAGCAGATATAAAATAAATTCAAACCCCTAAAAACAAATACAGTAAATTAAAAAGCCCCTAAAATAACCAGATATAATACATTTGCCAGGAGGGACAGTTGAATTATGCCAGGCCTGCTAATCGGAACAGGTAGGTCTTCAGTTTTTGCCGGAAGGAGCGGAGGTCAGAAGTGGTTCTAATGTCGGGGGGGAGGTCATTCCAGAGGGTTGGGCCCATCACAGAGAAGGCCCTACTCCTCGGTGTCGCCCGCTGGCATTGCCTAGTGGAGGGCACCAGGAGAAGTCCCTCCCTGTGTGAGCGTATTGGCCGCAGGGATGTATGTGGGAGGATGCGATCCCGCAAGTAACTAGGTCCCGTGCCATGGAGCGCTTTAAAGATGGTAATCAGCACCTTGAAACGCACCCGGAAAACCACAGGCAGCCAGTGCAGCTCGCGCAGGAGCTGTGTACATGTGTACATGTGTACATGTGTACATGTGTACATGTGTACATGTATACATGTATACATGTATACATGTATACATGTATACATGTATATATGTATATATGTATATATGTATATATATATATTTGTGTATGCAGAAACTGTCTATCTGTGTTCAGGTGAATATATCTGCTAATATTACAAGCAAAATATTATGTCTATACGAGGACCAAGTCTTTTCCTGAGGCTTTTGGCCTCAGTTTGTCTATAAAGAAAAATGTTTTCATCAACCGCAGCACATCAGTAACATTTTGTACTCTTCTTTGCTGGGGCACAAATGACTAGGTTAAAATAAATACACTTTCACTCCTTTTCTGAAGCTCTTTGACATTAAAATGCATTCATTATTGTCAGAATTTTTCCTTTCATATGCCTGTGCTGTTTTAGCAGAAGATGGCAATTAAATTGTCACCTTTTTTTTTTTTTTTTAGTTTTCTGTTCAAAAACAGCAGGATTGAAGATGAGTTTGCAGGGACATGGCTAACCGTCTTCCAAGGAACCAGTATTCTCTATTTCATTATTGATGATATAATATAAGCCTATTGACATCACCTTAAATCAGGGGTGTCAAACTCACATCGTCAGGGCAGTGTCACGTGATGTATCGAGACTCCCCCCCCCCCCCGCGTTAAACCGGGCATGGCCATGGCCAGCAGGTGACCCATCTGGCTTGTGGGCCAGGAGTTTGACAGCCCTGCCTTAAAGCAAAGAGTTGGAAAAAATGCAACATTGATTACCCATTGATGATCTTTCCTACCATTAAGAAGACAATTAAAGAGTATTTAAAACATAAATACTCCCTTCCTTAATTCTGTTTCTTTTCACATACACGCCAGCTAAAATCTGGCACACAGATTTGTTGTCAACAGCATAGGCCTAAGGATGACAAGGAACATGGTGGCTATTTAATAAGAATGTAGCATGAATTACTGACCTCCTATTGTCATATTTGGGGACATTCCTGTGTTAAAGCCTTATCACAAAGAAGACCACAGAGGGGCAGAATGTATATCAAATCTTTTGATGACCACTGGATGGCAATAAGGAGCACAGTAATTGCCATCTAGTGGTAGTCTTGTTGTTTGCAGTCCAGCTATACTAAGGCCCGCAGTACAGGTAGTCCTCGACTTATGACCACAATTGAGCCCAAAATTTCAGTTGCTAGGTGAGAGAGTTAATTTTGCCCCATTTTACAACCTTTCTTGTCACAGTTGTTAAGTGAAACACTGCAGTTATTAAGTTAATAACACTGTTGTTAGGTGAATCTGGCTTCCCCACTGACTTTGCTTGTCAGAAGGTCCCAAAAGGTGACCACATGTACCTAGGACACCCAACCGTCATAAATATGAACAAGCATCTAAATTTTGATCTCCTGACCATGAGGATGCTGCAATGGTTGAAAGTGTGAAAAATGGTCATAAGTCACTTTTTTCAATGCCTTTGTAATGGTCACTAAATGAACTGTTGTAAGTTGAGGACTATCTGTATTATACCAAATAAACATATGGTTTTGATAAAATAAATAAAAGGGGGATTCTTAATTGAAAAATTAATCAAAGGGGAAAGGAGTTCAGTGCCGTCTAATTTTTAAAAACTCTTAACATCATCCTAAGTTTACTTAGAAGAAAGTCACACTCAGTTCAACAATATTGAATTTCAAGTTATTGAACACATCTGGCTTTTCAACCCAAGGTATGCATGGTCTTTTGTGAAGCAGGGTTTGAAAGACAAATGCCAGCTTCTTGGATTGTGCTAAGGTGCCTAGCAGGCAAAAAAATTGTTTGTTTTATTTGTTTTAGTTTGTCAAACATGTACGAGATAACAGGTATCAGTATAAACATGGACATGAACGCAGGAAATGGGTACGAATAAATGGGGGCAGTAGGACAGGGACATTAGGCATGCTGGTGCTCTTATGCAAGCGCCCTTACAGACCTCTTAGGAATGGGGTGAGGTCCACAATAGACACTTTAAGGTTAAAGTTATGGCGGCTTGAGGCTGTAACAACAGAGTCGGGTAGTGCATTCCAGGCATTGACCACTCTGTTGCTGAAGTCATATTTTCTGCAATCGAGTTTGGAGTGGTTTACCTTGAGTTTGTATCTGTTGTTTGCCCGTGTATTATTGCAGTTGAAGCTGAAGTAGTCATTGACAGGCAGGACATTGTAACAGACAATTTCAGGGGTGAAATTTATTGTATTCTTTCCTCCCCGACTTACGACCGGGGAATTCCCCCTGTTGTCAGCCAGCAACAGCCATGCTGCGCCTTAGCCAATCAGGCGCGGCATGGCTGAAGGCGGGCTGACTTGCGCTCCTGATTGGTTCCTTGGCCTGACAGCTCCCGTATAAATAGCTGTCAGGCTAAGGAAAGGGGCTTCTCTCCTGTATTGCTTGCCGTTGTTTAATCGCAATAAAATAGTGTTGGACGTTCCTCAGTTGTCAAGCCTCATCTTTCCCCACACTTCTTCACTGGCGACGAAGGTGGGATCCTGCTGAGGCGACGACCCTGACGGAACCCGACCTCTGTTACTCGGCCGCTTGAGTTTAGCTCCCCGAGCCGCACAACTCCAAGCCGCTATGTCTTCGCTTCCCCCGTTCGCTCCCTTCGGCACCGACGGAGAGGGATGGACGGGGTTTTTGGAGCGTTTTGAATGCTTCCTGCGAGCCAACGGGAAGCGGGGTATTCCGATGGAGGAGAAGTGCAGCTTCTTCCTCAGTAGCTGCGGAACCCCTATGTTCAACGCCGCCCGGGCGTTGGCAGCCCCTGTGCCAGTCCACGACCTAGACTGGGACACGCTGATGGCCAAGCTGAAGGGACATTACGCCCCGACCCCATCGAAGATCACCAGGCGATACGCTTTCCGTCAGTGCGTCCAGAAGCCGCACGAAGACGTCAGCCAGTTCCTCCAGTCCTTGCGGACCACAGCCATTCCCTGCGAGTTCCCTGACTTGGAGGACAATCTGGTTGAACAATTCGTCAGCGGCATCAGGGACCGACGGCTGAGGAGGCGTCTCCTGGCCCGACCAGAAATCACCTTGTCAGAGGCGGTCGCTGATGCACGGGCGGCGGAGTTGTCGGAGCAATCTGTTGCTGAGATGGACCGCCACCCGTTCCAATCTTCCCCAGCGCAAACCTGCCTCATCGATCAGCTGGTGCCCATTCCGAGCCCGGCTGAGGAAGAGGAAGAACTCGTGGCCCGCCTGGCAGAACTGCAAAGGCGCCGCAATCCGCGACCTCCGCGCCAGACTGTGACAGCCTGCCTTGGCTGCGGGGGCAGCCACGACCGGTCAGCCTGCCCATTCCGGGCATCCATCTGCCGCCGGTGCTCGAAAAAAGGGCACCTGGCCCAAGTTTGCCGTGCTGTGTTACCACCACCACCATTCCAGGGAGCCACAGGCCAGCAGATGACAGCCGGACCGCAGCAGCAGCCCCGCCGCCAGCCGCGCTCGAAGGCCAGCTGTTACACCGTGGAGCCAGGCCCTGCAGCAGCCGCCCCTGCAGAGGCGATCTACCAGGCCTCCGCAGGTGCGGACAGAATCAAGGCGGCAGTCCTCATTGAGGGCACGCCTTGTGTAATGGAGGTGGACTCCGGCTCGTCCCGCTCCTTAATCGCCTGGGCGGACTTTCAGAAACTGTGCCCCGGCGTCCTAAAACCCCAGCTGAGCTGCTGATGGGCCGGCGCCTGCGGACCACCTTAGATAGGTTGCACCCAACCTATTCTGAGGCACAGCCGAGCAACCTGGGGCCCCCTCCCCGTTCCTTCCGCGAGGGCGATCCAGTATGGGCTAGAGCTTTCTCCGGGGATATTAAGTGGGTGCCTGCCACCGTCACTTTTGTAACCGGCCCCTGCTCTTACAGGGTCCGGACCGCCGACGGTGCAGACTGGCGCCGCCACGTGGATCAATTAAGGCGCCGCGAACCTTTGGATCCACACAACAACCCCGCAGAGTCGGCCTCGCCAATTCCACCCGAGGCCCTGGGGTTGGCGCCGCACCCGTTTCCCCAGCCGTGGCAGTTGCCCAGGCCGCAAGATGTTTCGCCAGAGACTGTTCCAGGCGCCTTCCGCCTTCCACAGCCCTCCATCGTTTCAGCCCCCGTTGGGCTACCAGCTCCGCCATTGCAACCGACTTTGGCCTTCCCTCAATCAGGCCAGCCTGTCCCTCGCAACAATTCAAAGTTCCCTGACTCAAGCCCGCCAACGGCCGCGCCACCCCGGCCCTGCCTACCTGTTCCTGAGTCTCCGCCTCCTCCTCCGGCTGGGGTAGGCCTTCAAGATGGCGCCCGGAGCTCCACTCCCTTCAGGGAGGAGCTCCCACGGACACCACCTCCTTCTCCGACGGTCTGCCCAGTTCTGCGGCGTTCTGGGCGTGTCCGTCGCCGCCCAGCCTATCTTAGCGACTACGCATGCTCCACTGCTACGCATGCGTACTCGCTGGGGGGGAAGGAGTATTGTATTCTTTCCTCCCCGACTTACGACCGGGGAATTCCCCCTGTTGTCAGCCAGCAACAGCCATGCTGCGCCTTAGCCAATCAGGCGCGGCATGGCTGAAGGCGGGCTGACTTGCGCTCCTGATTGGTTCCTTGGCCTGACAGCTCCCGTATAAATAGCTGTCAGGCTAAGGAAAGGGGCTTCTCTCCTGTATTGCTTGCCGTTGTTTAATCGCAATAAAATAGTGTTGGACGTTCCTCAGTTGTCAAGCCTCATCTTTCCCCACACTTCTTCAAAATTCAGCAGGTTCTGACAGGTTCTGGAGAGTAGCGGAAATTTTGAATAGTTTGGAGAACCGGCAAATACCACCTCTGGCTGGCCCCACAATGGGGTGGGAATGGAGATTTTGCAACATCCTTCCCCTGCCAAACCCACCAAGCCACACCGACAGAACCGGTAGTAAAAAAAATTGAATTTTACCACTGGCATAATTTTGTGTACTACGCTTAGGTCAGACTGTATAGATAGCTCTATAAAGATAGCCATGTCCTGGCCAACATTCTCTGGAGATGAGCTTCCCCATCCTGCACTAGCTAGCACTTTCGATCACTGTTCAAAGGCTTCCCTCCATTCAGCATTTTCTTCATCTTTACAAAAAGGACCTCAATTACATCTGCTAAGTTTCTGCAACCTTTGCTAAAGCCAGTGTGAGGGTTCCAATTCTACATGGGGAAAAAGAGTCTATTCCCAGCATCAGAGCCTTCAGCAAATATTGCCTTACTAAAAAAAATTATCTAGACTCATAAAAACGCTATATTAATAGTCTGAGAAATAAGAGCTGAGCTTTTAGCTCCTCCACAAAAACATACCCTGGGTTAGAAATCAATTCCAACATTCCTTCCCATGACAAGGATCATTTGCAGTATTTGACCTCTGGGTTATCAAGAAATGTAAGTGCCAATCCACATAAATGTTAGAGCATCCAAGCATCACTGGGGGGAATAAAGCCAGGGCAACATTCATGTGTAGAATGAGGACTGAAGATATGCAAGGAGGGCTTGGTTGACTTAGTTCTCAGTGTCTCTAATTGCATTTTATAGGAGATGCTAAACAGGCTATAAAATCGTTTCCCCCCTGGGATTACTTAAATCTTTCTCTTTATAATGAGGGTCATTTCACTGGTTATTGTAAGATATTGGCACACAAATGGTTCTCACTGGTTGCCATCAAAATAAAGAGCAATTAGTTAGTCTCAAACGGGGAGATGGCTTTGAAACATATGCCCCCAGGATGCAATTATTGGTCATAATTGCTTAAGACAAAGCCAACTGGATCAGATTAAGGGAGAAATGTGGAGCTCTCAAAAAGTTTGGAACTGTGACGGCCATAACCGTCTCTGATTAGTGGCCAATCTGGTTAGGGATTATGGAGATTACTAATATGAAATTCCGGGAAATAGCAGGTTGAATATTTGACACTCATTCAGCATCTTTCATCTGCCAATCCTAACGTCTTTGAAGATCATACATTTGGAGCCATGTATAGCAAGTATAGATATATAGCAAATAAGGGATTCAGTGGCTCAGTGGCTATGATGGTGAGCTTGTCAATCAGAAAGGTCAGCAGTTCGGTGGTTCGAATCCCTAGCGCTGCATAACAGAGCTCCTGTTACTTGTCCCAGCTTCTGCCAACCTAGCAGTTCAAAAACATGTAAAAATGCAAGTAGAAAAAATAGGAACCACCTTTGATGGGAAGGTAACAGCGCTCCATGCACCTTCAGCATTTAGTCATGTCAGCCACATGACCATGGAGACGTCTTCAGACAGCTCTGGCTCTTCAGCTTGAAACGGAGATGAACACCATTCCCTAGAGTCAGGAATGACTAGCACATATGTGTGAGGGGAACCTTTACCTTACAGCAAGTATCTGAATTTTAATGATAGTGAATAGGAATTTCACAAGCAGAACATGTGAATACTATCAGGTTCCAATTAGCTGCTGCAGATGAGAGCTGTGAAGAGACTTTTTTTTTAAATAACAGTTTTAGAACACTTTGATCAGAGCCCACAATGTCTCACTTTTCTGAATAATATTTTGCAAACCACAATGATAATCAACAAACATTTCTCTTATTTTGTTTTGTGCACTGCTGAAAAAATTGCCTGCCTGACTGTGGATGCTTGTCAGTGACCGGCAATCTACACTTTGCTTGCCCTTAACCAATTAGCAATTTTTAGCTAATGATCTTTGAAAACTGAAGCAGAACATTTGATTACAAAGGTCAGCACTGCCACTCTTTCAGAGGGATCCTTGGATGATGAGAAAAAGGAGCTTCCTAATGTCTCCAATGCCAAATTTGCAGTGGTATTAGGATCTGTAGATTAAAAATAAATAAATAAGATATCAAGGAAGTTTATACAATTCTGATACTATATCCACAAAGCTCCAAAGATTGGTGGTGGAAGGCACTAGTTGGTAGTTGTTTTCCTCCTTCCTCCTGTAGAAAGTTAGCAACCACCGCTCTGCTACAAGAATGAAACATTTTAGGAAATATTAAAATGGCAGAATATTATATTTCCCTAAAGGAGGAATGGAGGAACATGCTCTTGGAGACATAAAGCAGCCCACCACCATTCTTAACAGCCCTCAGAAGATGTCAGCACTTAAGAGATAAAGAACTTATTAAAAGAAGCCAAGTATCTAGGTAGCTCTATTGATAGGCAGAGAAAAAACTGCAGCCAGAAATCCATTCAAGACAGGGTATTTTGAAATTCCCTGCAGCAAGTCCTGAACAAAGGTAGGATTAGCCTTCAATCACAATAGGAATTGCCCAACACCCTTTCAGTTACACCACCCCCAGCAAACTTCAACCAAACTTAGCTCAGACAAACACCTAGATTTGCATTTCCTCTTTTGCCTATAGAGCCAGCTATGGTCCCTATATAATCCCTACATGGCCCCATGGGAGTCTGACAACAGCCAATAAAATACATATTCTTGCACAGGAACAGGAAGCTCAAATGCAAAGCCCAAGAGAAGGTATAACACCCCCCCAACCGCCACTCTCAACTCCATGTGGTCAGCTGCCCAGAACCACCCATGTGGTTCTACTTTTATCATTAAACCTTCTTTCTAATCAGCCTCCATGTTTCCAGTGTCTTTCTCCCAGCTTGGAGCTGAACCAGATGGATATTTCTTCCCACACTCCATTGCTGGTACCAGTTGGTATGGGTAGGGGGGAGAGGTCCAGTCCTGGGTCCCTGTTATGTGAAGTGGTCCTGAGTCTATCTCCTCTCTTAATTAACATCTGTATGAAGCCATTGACTGGGTTCAACTGTGTCAGCTGATAATATCCTACTATACACCTATGATAGGATGTATATATTGATACCACCTTTAAGTGCAAATAGGAAAATCATCATTCCAGAACTCAGAGAACTATCATAGTCAGTTTTGGTACAATGCAACCTATCATGTTACTCTAGTTACAGTCAGTATTGTCACAGCAGCTATGCAGAAGCAAGCCAGCAAGACACATCTTGGGAAGGTGGCTGACTCTGTCATGAGTAATTCTTCCACTGTCTGTGTACCAAAGATTCAAGAATCTTCATCTTCCTTAGGCATCTTTGTTTAAGACTCCAAAAAACTGACAAAGGCCATGGAAGTGATGTCTTCAAAAGTCAGCCTCCTTTATTTCATTCCATTTTCTATTGAGGGAATGGAGCATAATCTTCTCTGTACATTACACTTTTGTACTGTAATCTTTTGTCCCAAGCATCTGCAAAATGGATAATCACCAAATCTGTAGAATCTCACCCTTAAAACCTTGGATGGAAGTTAAAGATAAAGGTTTCCCTCACACGTATGTGCTAGTCGTTCCCAACTCTAGGGGTCGGTGCTATATCTCCATTTCAAAGCTGAAGAGCCAGAGCTGTCCGAAGACGTCTCCGTGGTCATGAGGTCAGCATGACTAAATGCCGAATGTGCATGGAACGCTGTTACCTTCCCACCAAAATGGTTCCTATTTTTCTACTTGTATTTTTACATGCTTTCGAACTGCTAGTCCCAGAAGCTGGAACAAGTAATGGGAGCTCACTCCGTTACGTGGCGCTAGGAATTCAAACTGCCACCTTCTGATCAACAAGCTCAGCATCTTAGCCACTGAGCCACCGTGTCCCTTTCTGAAAGCTACTTTGAGTAACTTCAAATGAAAGTTACTTTGAGATGAAAGATGAAAGTTACATTGAGTCTAATGGCAGCTAACGGATTTCTCCTTCCCCCCCCCCCCATTATCGCTTTCTGGAAAGAAAATATTTGAATTCAAGATTATCCTCCTTCAGACATATCTAAAACTTTCTGAAATCATTGTATTACACGTCTTGCATTTTTATTCCATTCGTCCAGAAGGTGGACCAGTAAGAAAATTCTAGAAAACATCCGCGAGACATAAAGTCTTGGTTTTAGTAGTTTTCTATTTCTGACTTTTTTCTTCTTCTACCATATAGTTTGCAATTTGCCATAATATTTTAAAACTGAGTTTAGATAGATTCATACATTTCATCCATACAGTTAACTGGATTCAAACGATGCAGGCTTATCATATTCAGTTGTTATTTATACCATATGCCTCTGATCGATATTATTTTCCCTGCAATTCATAATTAGTAAAAGACTTAATCTTTTAAAAAATGAGGATATTTAGTAAATAAATGTCAATTTCAACTTATGTGTGCACAAGAAACAAAGGGGTCACTTAAAATCAGATTTAGGGAAGTTTTGTGGGGGAAAACCAGAGTATGCTTGATTATATTTTGTGGAAAAGAGTGTGTACCCAAATAACAAATACATCTTCTAAGATACACTCTAATGAGAAAAAATAGCATTCCTGTAACATTACCTTTGAGACCTCAAGTGTATTAACATTCATTTGTTTCATATTTTAAATAAATATGAAAAGCCAAGGCAAGTTGCCTGCCTTAAGTTCCCATTAAATGCTAAAATTAAACAGATGAATTGCTGCTACCTTTTAGGATCTATTAAAGGAACAAGCAGTCAAGAAATATGCCATAAACTAGCACTTGTTAGAGTAACTATGGCCTTGGAAAAGATAATGCTACAATGCATCTATGCCTATAAAGATCAGAGCCAGGCAAGGCATGGTATTTCCTATAGTACTCTATGGAAACAAAAGTTGAACTTTGAGTAGTCTTCATTGGAGAAGACACACAAGGAATTTGTCTCCAGTGCATAAGCTCTCAGTGTATATACAAACAACAAAGTGATATTATCATACGATCAATAGTCTAAGGTAAAATGAAAGATGACAAGGATTATAGTAATACAGTCATACTACATGATTAGATATCCTTAGGCATAAGGCAGTGCTGTGGGAATTAGGTGTTTAGCAGAGTGACGGCATGAGGGGAAAAACTGCCTTTGTGTCCAGTTGTTTTGGCATGCGATGTTCTATAGTAGCATTCTGAGGGGACGAATTGAAACAGTTTATGTTCAGGATGTGAGGGGGTTGTAAATATTTTGTCAGGTCTCTTTCTGGTCCGTGCAGTGTACAGATCCTCTATGGAAAGCAGGCTGGTTGAATGGAAGAAGTCAGATAAGAAGAATACTAATACTTTAGACCTTGGTGTTGGACCATCCTGGGAATAGGAGAACTGACACCTTATGATTTCAAGTCAGGTATTTGTTTTGTTTTGTTTTGTTTGTTTTCTTTTCTTTTGTTTTCTTTTGTTATTTTATTTATTTTAGTTTATTATTTATTTTATTTTATTTTATTTTATTTTATTTATTATTATTTTATTTTATTTTTATTTTTTTATTATATTATATTATTTTATTATTTTATTTTATTTTATTTTATTATTTTATTATTATTTTATTTTATTTATTTTATTATTATTTTATTTTATTTATTTTATTATTATTTTATTTTATTTATTTTATTATTTGCCACCCATCTCATAGCAAATGAGTCTGGGCAGCTTCCAGCATTAAAACATTAAAGTCCTAACCAGGGGTGAAATTCAGCAGGTTCTGACAGGTTCTAGAGAACTGGTAGTGGAAATTTTGGAGAACCGGCAAATACCACCTCTGGCTGGCTCCAGAGTGGGGTGGGAATGGGGATTTTGCAAAATCCTTCCCCCAGGAGTGGGGTGGGAATGGAGCAGAGGTGGGTTGCTGCCAGTTCGGCCTGGATCGGGCAAACGGTAGTAGCAGCAGCAGGAAGCTCTGCATTCTCCGCTTGCGCAGAAGAAGTGTGAGCGCACCCAGGATCGTGCCCAAACAAGTACTACAAAAATTAGCAACCCACTTCTGGAATGGAGGTTTTGCAATATCTTTCCCCCAGGAGTGGGGTGGGAATGGAGATTTTGCAGTATCTTTCCCCCAGGAGTGGGGTGGGAATGGAGATTTTGCAGTATCCTTCCCCTGCACATCCACCAAACCACACCCACAGAACCAGGGCCGGATTTTCCTATAGGCTAACTAGGCTTCAGCCTAGGGCCTCAAGATCAAGAGGGGCCTTTTATTTTTATTTATTATCCGTGCCACATTTTTTATAAAGGTTAGTACCAATGACAACATGTTTCATTTAATATATTGATATATATCACAGTAATGATGTATTTTATTATCTCTCATGTAATTTACAAATTTAAAAATGGGAGGTGAAAGGGCCCCATAAGTGGAATAGCCTAAGGCCTCTTTTCATCTAAATCCGGCCCTGCACAGAACCGGTAGTAAATTTGAATTTCACCACTGGTCCTAACACATAACAAGCTTTACATATTAAAATAGATGTAATAAAACCAGAATTAGAATAAAAATTAGTATAAAAATAGAAATCATACTTTAACAAATTCCCTCCTCTCTGTTTTTACATTACGTTTACTAACCACAGTTCTACAAGTTAATAATAATAATAATAATAATAATATTTTATTTGTTAGCCGCACCCTCTCCCGAAGGACTCGGGGCGGCGTACAATAAAAAACATATAAAATACAAATATGGACAATACATACACAAAATAGACATATACGTGGAGGAGGTAGACAGATGGATAGAGACAATTAAAATCACAATTTAAAATCCCCTAAATAAAATCACAAAATTAAAAAACCCGTTAGGAGCGATATCATCAAACTATGGTTGAGCCAGGCCAGCTACTTGGAATAGGTGGGTCTTGAGCTTTACACGGAAGGCGCGGAGGTCAGAGGTAATCCTAATATCCGGGGGGAGGTCATTCCACAGGGCTGGGCCCGCCACAGAGAAGGCTCTGCTCCTAGGCGCCGCCCCCCGGCACTGTCTGGTGGACGGCACCTGGAGAAGTCCCTCTCTGTGTGAGCGAATTGGTCGCAGGGATGTATGGGAGTTAACAAGCTAATTCATCCATTTCTGCTTCAAGTTAAATAAAATACAAATCTACAATTCTAATTAGATCATCAAGGTATAATCAAATTGTTGAATTTGACCAAGAGTATAACGAATGTTAGCCACATTCAAGGAAATGGATCTGTGCTGGTTAGCTGAACATAAAATAAATTGGAATTGTCTGAGACATAACCAGATAGGGACTGATGCCATTGACCTTGCATCCTTATCGGAGATGCAAGATTTTTTTAAAAAAAAAACTTGACTATACAATAGATTCGATGGGTTCTTCTCCACAAGGACACACTTTTAACTCATGAAATTGTTGCATTTGCCCTTAAGAAGAACTGTTGATAGGGCAGTAAAATGCTAATGTTAATACTGTTCAGAGTTTGGGAATGGTTATTAATTTTAAATATCTCATGAGCCTGAAAGGGGGCTTTCATTTATGGGTAGGGCTCATTAACCCATTTGATCTTCTAAAACTCTAACCCACAGGTGTCAAACGTGCGGCGTCTCATTGCCATCATGTGATGTATCACAACATATTCCCCCTTTGTGGAGCTGGGGTGGGTGTGGCCTGTGTGTGATACATCCGACCTGTGGGCTGCCAGTTTGACATCCCTGCTTGATTGCAGGAAGCCCTTGATCCAGAGATGGGTTGCTGCCGGTTCAGCCTAGACTGGGCAAACCGATGGCAGGAGGCTCCACCCACCCGCCTGGATGTTTCCGCACACAGGCAGAAGCAGCACGCAAGCACGGGAGCAAGTGCACCCGAACCAGCAATAAAAAAAATTAGCAACCCACCTCTGCCTTGATCATATGTTGTCATCAAAATGACTTCTTTTGAGAAACCCTAGCATTGGAGTTTTAGCAAGGAGGATCTTGCCCATATTTGCATTTGACTGCCATATCCAAAAAAACAAAAGACCTTTTGGAAAATCAAGCAGTAATTTAAGCCAGTGGGCAATAATATAGGTCAGCGATGGCGAACCTTTTTTGGCTCGCGTGCCACAAGTGGGGGGAGCGCGGGGGGGTCGTGTGCGGGCGTGCCGCACCCATAATGCACCGCGCGATCCCCAAGTGTGCATGCGCACACAACACGCCCATTTTTGCATGCTTTTTCGCCCTCCCCAGGCTCCAGAGGCTTTATAGGAGCCTGGGGAGGGCAAAAAGAGTCTCCCCCGGCCCCCGGAGGCTTCAGGGAATGTCTGGAGGCTTCCCTGAAGCCTTCGGAACGCTTAAAACCACCCTCCGAGCAACCCGGAAGTGACTTCCGGGTTGCTTGGATGGTCGTTTTAAGCGCTCTGAAGGCTTCAGGGAAGCCTCGGGACGGTCCCTGAACAGGCACGAGACGTGCGTCTCCATCGCCCGGGCCCGGATCGCCTCCGCCGCGCGGCGCCTCGGCTTGCCCTGCAGGGCCAGTGAAAAAAGCAACATCCCAAGTATCGGCACGGTGGCTTGCAATCTCAGAGCAGCTTGAGCTGAGCTCCACCGTGTCCTCACCACGCGCACAGTACCACACCATGCACCCTAGTTTGCAAATTAAGCCCTGAAAATCCCTTAAATTTGCCATGCTGGATGCTGTCCAGAGTGAGGCTGGCAGGAGGAGGAGGAGCCGACCGGTCGCGTCTGCCTCCCTTCCTGCCTCCCTGTGTACCCGAGCAGCCCTTCCGTCTGCAGCTATTGCTGCTGCTGCTGCTATTCTGGGGCCTCGCTTCTCCCTCCCCCCTCCACAAACCACTTCAGACTCAATCCAAATTAGGCAGAGGGAGGGGGGAGTAAAGAAGAGGTGGCGGTGATGCGCACAAGGATTCCTAATCCTTCCTCTTCTCTCTCCAGCATTCCTCCTGCACAGCTCTGCTGCCCCAGAAGGGAAGTTGCAGTGGCAGGGGGAATGTCAAGAGTGACTGGCTGGCTTGGGCGCTCAAGGGAGCAAGGCAGCATTTGCTGCTGGGCGGCCAGCTGCCCCTCCCACTGCTCCTTCCCCTAACCATGTTGGACTTTGAAGAGTTCGAGTGGCAGCTAAGTGAAAACAAACAGCGTAACGTAGTGTGGTTGGGGGCAAGCAAGTCCAACATGGCTAGGGGAAGGGGCAGCGGGATGGAAGCACTGAAGGAGCAGTTGTTGTTGTCGTCGTCCCCCCCATTTCCAGAAAACACCCCCCCCCTCCTTCTTGCTCTTCCGTGGACCTGCACCGCCAGATGGCCGGCTCAACTTCAGGCAGCTTCCCATTCCATTGCAGGAGAGGTAGCCAGATGGACGGGCTCTCTCAGCTGCTGCCGGGTGAGGCTAACTCTCTAAAAAGCCGGCTTGCCTCTTCTTCCCACCCCCGAGGGGGAATCGCCGAGAAAGGGGCCAGGAAGGTGGCGGCGCTTGGCTGCAGGCACGTTTGCAAGCTGCCTTAAGTTGAGCCGGCCATCTGGCGATGCAGGTCCACGGAAGAGCAAGAAGGAGGGGGGGCTTTTTCTGGAAAGTTGTGCACCCTGAGCACTATTACTGCCGAGCTCAAGTAACTGCATTCATGCGTGAGTCCACACACACGTACACATCCACGTCGCTCTTTAAGGCAGAGGAAATGAGCAAGAAAAGGTGATCGTGGCTTATCTTAATAACCAAAATCACTTGAAAGAAGCCGGTGGAGATCTCGCCTGCTTCCATTTTTCAAGCCAAAGGCACTTAGGAGACACATACACACCCAGGAAAGGAAAAGGTTGGATGGAAAAAGGCGTGAAGGAGCTATGGCTGTTGTCCCCTGCCCCCTCTTTCTAGAAAACAGCCGACTCAACTTCACGCAGCTTGCAAACGTGCGTGCAGCCAAGCGCCGCCACCTTCCTGGCCCCTTTCTCGGCGATTCCCCCTTGGGGGTGCGAAGAAGAGGCAAGCCAGCTTTTTAGAGTTATGCTCACCCGGCAGCAGCTGAGAGAGCCCACCCGTCTGGCCACTTCTCCTGCAATGGAATGGGAGGGAGAACTCCCAATCTCTTTCGACGGGAACATGTGATTCATAGTGCTTGGAATAATTCAGCTGGGGGATGACTTTGGCGCTCTCTTTTTGGCGCCATCCCTTTGAGTGGGGCAAACTCGTTTGGGGAATGAAAATCCGGAGCGGCTCCCCACTTCAAGTCAAGGTTGAGTGCTGAACTTCTCCCGTTAGGAGAGAGCCCGTCTTCACAGGGAGGTCTGCTAGAACCAAAACAAAGGTCGCCCGTGCATGCCCGGGGCTGAGGTGGGGAAGCGCCGAAAATGGGGCATGGGAGAGCCGTGAATGAATGCGCGCTCTCCCCCCTCCCCACCCGCATGTACCTGCAACCTCCCTCTACTCACCACACATTCACACACGTCTCCTGCCGACACCAGATACTCAAAAATCATCTGGCTGGCGGGAGGCGCGGGCATACGCAGTGGGTCTGAGCTGGGCAACTGCTTGCGTGCTGGCAAAAAGGGCTCCGCGTGCCACCTGTGGCACGCGTGCCATAGGTTCGCCATCACGGATATAGGTCATCCAATCTCTGCATTGTTCAGGCCAATTTCCCTCTTTAGTACTTTAACTAAATGTGGACCCACTTTAAACTTAGTCCTTAAGATGGAATATTTTTTCAGAGGGGCAAAAAACCCGAACAAAATCCCAACTGAGCTCAAAACAATTTTCTTTAACTCCCTTAACCAGATATAACTGGAATATACAGTTGAATATCCTTTGCAAGGATATTCCATTTGCTGGAATACCCTTGCAAAGTGAGGCTCTTGGTTTCAACATAATTGAACTCAAGTCTTTCTCAGGACATTTAGCGCACGGGTGTCAAACTCGGCAGGCCATGTTGCTGTCACCCAACATTCTGTGATGTTTTTCCTCTTTGCGGAGCTGGGGTGGGCATGGCCTACATGTGACACATCCAGCCCGTGGGCTGCCAGTTTGACACCCCTGATTAGTGGATGAGTCACCCAGAGCAGAATTTTTTTCTAGCTGATGTTTGTGATAGAAGCACGACATCATTTGCCTGCAGTAAAATTCCAAAGTGCTTCTTGGCTAACTTGGGAGGATGATGCAATGGGTTGCTTACTTACTCACCGTTTGTGATATATAGATACTTCCAAAATCCACCAGATGGTGCTAAGATGTACCAGGTGGTGCTTTAATGACAAATACACTGTTTTCTCAACATCTTCTGTCAGTTTAATTTCCTGGTTTTCTTCATTCACCAGATCTTCTCTAAAGTGAGCTAATTACCTTGATTGCTGTTATTTATTTTCTTAGAGCAAAATGCTCATCAGAAGGGCCCTAGCTTTGCAGAGGAAACAACTCCAGCAATTCAGAGGGTACAATTCCAGACCCCAGAATTATTGTTTTCCAATAGTGCTGAAGTGGGATGCAGTGGCTCAGTGGCTAAGATGCTGAGCTTGTCCATCAGAAAAGTCGGCAGTTTGGCAGTTCAAATCCCTAGCGCCACGTAATGGAATGAGCTCCCTTTACTTGTCCCAGCTTCTCCCAACCTAGCAGTTCAAAAGCACTTAAAAACGCAAGTAGAAAAATAGGAATCACCTTAGGTGGGATTCAGTGTTCTGTGTACCTTTGGCATTTAGTCATGCCGGCCACATGACCAGAGAGACGTCTTTGGACAGCGCTGGCTCTTCTGCTTTGAAAAGGAAATGAGCACCGCCCCCTAGAGTCAGGAATGACTAGCACATATGTGCAAGGGGAACCTTTACCTTTACCTTAATGGTGCTGAAAATTAAGGTTTGGATGGGCCTAAGGAAAGAGCGGCACTTATTGGCTTTGTTTTGCTTCTAAGGAAATTAGTTTACAAAGTTGTGCTAAATATTCCCTTGCTTCTGATTTGGAGTAGAAGCTTTTGTTAAGATTAAAATTGTTCCCCAAAATGTTTAAAATTGTGTGAAAGTTTTTATCTTTATCAGTCTTTTTTTTTTGCTTCCCTTTACTACTGTTGGTGCCACTTCAGAGGGATTGCATTTGCCTCACTATGATTTCATTGCTGCATTGAAGATAAAAAAAGCTCATGTGAATGCAAATGAGAATGAAGACAATGTCAATAAAAGAGTGTTTTTTCCATATGGAATGGATGCTTAGAGCATTACATTCTCATGCAGATGACTGACACATTTGTTCAGATTTCTTGATTCAGCAAGTAAACTACATATAATGGATTTTAAATGGCCGCTACACAATAGTTCCTGCTGAAATCAAACCCAGAGGGCATCGTCAACCACTTGTCAGAGCTGAAGAAGCTTCTTGGATGAGAAGCGAAATGTCTTCAAAGAAAAACCAGAAGTCCAGTTGCCTCTTGAAAATGCACCTTTGGGACAACCACGACCTGGATGACTGAGATCTCCATAGACATGAGAATATAGGGCAATCTCTAGGGTACTTTCAGCACCTTCTTCTCTACCCAAATTTTAGGTGTGTCCAAATCACCGTCTTGATTTTCTTGAATTTGGAGGGCTTCCTCCCCCCCCCCCCTGCCATGGATGCTTTCTTCCATCTTCAATTTACAGTAAAAGGAGAACATCTAAAAAGATGAAATAACATGAATGCTGCACAGAATTTAAACAAACGCTGCAAATGTCAATGTCCAAAAAAATAATAAATGAAAACAAGTTTATCAATGATGTGACAATGTTGAAAAATGGTAAATGTGCAGAAGTGAATGGGGAAAAAAACCATCAGTGCTCTGAGGATGTTATACACAGTGACGTGCGGTGAGGTTTATGACTGGTGAGGCACTGACACAGTGCTGGGTTTCAAATATTTGTGGACTTCAACTCCCAGAATTCCACAGCCAGGCATGCTCAGTTCCAATTTAAAGCGACAGCATTTGTTTTTCTCCTTTGCTCCTTTCTTTTTCTTTTTCTTCTCCTTCCCCTCCTTCCTCCCTCTCTCCCTTCCTCCCCCTCTCTCAAACACACACACACACACACACACAGAAGTTGGATTGGACTATCTCTCCTACCCCTTCCCTCTCTCACTCACTCTCAAACAAACCCCCCCACACACAAAAGTTGGATTGGATATCTTTTCCAGTGGCTTGAAAGCAGCTCCTCTGCCATTCCCCCCCCCCATTCCCCTGCTGCCTTTCCCAAACACCTCCACCATTGCAAATGCAGCCTGCTGTCTGGATGGGAAATGCCTGGAACACAATAAAGCCCACCCACCACCTCCTGCTGGCAGGCTGGGGTAAGAGGAGAGGCAGAGAAGCCGGAGGGGAGCCGAGCCTTCCAAAAGAAAGAGGCTGGGGGGGAAGTGTGTGTGTACTACAGCATGGCTCTTTGCCTGGCTTCCTGCCTCCTCCTGTGGTCTCCTCAGTGCTCGCTTGTGCTCTCCCTCCCCAAGTGTAGTTTGATTGCAGGTGGAGCCACGTTGCCTTTTCAAACTTGTAATCAGTGAAGCTGGGCTAGATTTTTATATAGTTTTATCCAGCTGTGTGTGTGAGAGAGAGAAATGAATGGGGGCCTGGGGAGGAAGTCACTACACTTGGGGAGGGAGAGCACCAGTGAGGTTAAGCAGAGTCATCCATGGTGAGGCAGCAACTAGCTCAGCTTTTTTCTTTTACTTTTTTTTTTCATGATGAGAGTGGTGAGGCTGTGCCTCACTTGCCTCACCTGACTACACGTCACTGGTTATACATCTAGTAAAGTTGCAGGTGTTGATGGTATAATTGCAAAAATGTTAAAACATGGATATCTGTTCGTGCATAACTTGTTTCATATGTGCAAGGATGTCACCTGTATCTGACAACTGGAAGAAACTTGCTGTTGTTCCTTTATATAAAAGAAAAGGTAGAAAGAGTAAAAACAAAAACTATAAGAGATAATTTGTTGAGGGTGCCTGGAAAGTTGCTTGAAAGGGTATAAAAATAAAAAATGGGCAATATTTACAAAGTCTAGCACAGTTACATGTTAGGTAGGAAGTGCACTTTTGCTTTGCAGCAATTCATTGAAAATGTATGAATGTGAGAAAGTTTATTGTACATCTATTGCTTTAGAGAAAGTATATGATAAAATGAAAAGGGTTAAAATGTGGAGTGTCTTACATGAATAGGGAGCTGAAGTTTGGATGCTGAATGGGATAATAGCATAATATGCTTGAAGTAAAGGATGAGTGAGAATAAACAGAATGCTTAACAAATAGGTCAACACTGGTTAAGTATGTACATACTGCTAAAAAATATAAGGAAGTTACAGTGATGTTGGAGTGGTATTGGAATTGGCAAATGAATATGTGTCTACTCTTGTATGTAAGAGAGGACATGTTGGCTGAGAATCCAAATTATTTGTAGCAAGTGTTAAACCTTAGAATCCAATGAGGATTCTATGCATGTTTTGTTAAAATTGAAGCATCAAAGACAGAGGTAGTGGTGTGTGATGGTGAAAATGGTCACAAATTATACAAAAATGATGGATGAATCTTTATAACCTGGGAGAATACTTACTAAAATGGGAAAACAGATGAGAAAACTAAAATAGGCAACTGCTGATAGAAAGGCAATGGATGGTCTGTTGCAAGAAATAAATGTTTCTTGGCACTAAAAAAAATGTATAGCATAAGAAAATGTTTAATGCCACTGTTAATACAAGTAACCCCTCAGCTTACAATGGCAACTGCGACTGGAATTGTCATGACTAAGTGACAAAGCTAAAAAACATTGTCATGTGACTATGGCAGTTCCAGCCGTTCTAGTTGCTGTGAGTCAGCAAGGATCACACAGATCATTAAGCAGAGACTTCACATGACTGCAACTTCCAACTTCCTGCTGGCTTCCCCATTGACATTGCTTGTGAGAAGCCAGCAGGAATGTTAGAAATTGCAATCAGATAACCATGGGGATGCTGCAACAATCAGAACCAATCATAAATCCCCCTCGTTCAATAACTTCAAACAATCACTGAACAAATGGATATACCCTGAAGACTACCTGTACTATATTTGAAAGTGAGATTTGGTTATACCAGGAAAAAAAAAACAATAGTTGAATATAGTGTGCACTTAAGAAGGAATGTACATGGTAAAACAAGAAGAGATAAGATTTTTAAAAGATGGCAAATTAATGTGGATTGAATTCACAAGTGAATGACCAATTCAAAAGAATGTTGTTAATACCGGTAGGTCATAACAAAAAAAGAATTGCAAAATAAATATACGAAGAATGAATGTGTTGAGAGAAAAGGGAAGATTGAGGAACATAACGTAAGACTGGGTGAATCTGATGAGGTCCTTGGAAAGAAAGGTGTTAAGAGAAAAAGAATAAAAGCAGGTGGGCCAAACAAGCCACTGTCCCAGTATGCTGTCAGCTGCTCCCAGCTACTACCAGTACGGCCGTACTGTACTGTACCCAGGGGAACCCACCACTGCACTCAACCTCTATTACCTCCATCCAGGACTTACGGAACAGATACACACTAGCTGGGGAACTCTGGGAGTTGAAGTTCCTGCATCTTAAAGTTGCTAAGGATGACAAACACTGGGCTAGATAGAAATTTCAAATTGCCGCTCTCCTCCTTACAGTAGCCATTACTGCTTGGGGTGCCTGAGGGCAACTATCTATACAGCAGAACAAGAAATCAGGTTTTCTTAGAGGCAATTGCTGTTACCATACTGATTTAAAATGGATCTGTGATTTAAGTTAGCCAGACAAGTCAATGTCCTTAAATATATTCCTTCAAAACCACAGTTAAAAATGCCATATATGCATATTCACTACTGAGCTTTAATTTTGAAGCAATAGAGAATATCTTTTTTAAAAAAAACACTATAAAGTATAGGTATAGGTATTTAGAAAATCCTACACGCTTAATCCCTGGCAATCTCCAACCCCAAATCCCTGATTTGGGAAATCAAAACATTCAATATCAGTTCAATGAAATCAAAGACATTTTACCCTGTTCGTTTGGTTAAGTGATTGCATTGTTTGTATGCATCTGGGAAATCACTGTGAATAAGGAGCAGCATACTGAGTTAAAAGAAAAAGGCTTACTGTTGAAACAAAGAAAGGAGTATTGGCTGATTAAAAGACAGACGTGGCCAAGAGTCATTGATAATTTACATTTCTAATTATCATTGATTTGTTGTAAAGCAAAATCTATATTACAAAAAAGGGGGGGATCAATTTAATTAAGTGACTGAATCTCAGAAGAATGGTGGGTGTTTAACTGAGCATCTGCTTTTCTGATTCACATTTGGTACAACGCTTGGTACAATGTTGGGATTTTAAAAAAAATACTTTTAAAGATTTTTTTTAAAGTTAAATATATAGTTACTGGGGGGATAGATGATGACGAAATTTGGCCTTTTCAAGAGTCTTCCCAATCTCTTGTCTGATGCATACATGTTTCTAAAAATAGTATTAATTATAAGTTTCTAAAACTAACATTAAACATCAAGAATAGCATTAAGAATAGCATTAAGTTATTCTAAAAATAGCAGTACTTCCAGCAAGGTATGTAAAATAATATAAGAGAAATGGACCAGAGCAGAGGTGGTATTCAGCCAGTTGGGACCGGTTAGGGTGAACGGGTAGCGCTGACGATCAGTTGGCCCTGCCCACTCAGCCCCCCCCCTTTCCTGTCCTTTATATCCTGCTTTCTAGCTCATCTCAATCACATGGCACAGCTGATGTCTCTCTCCCCCCTCGGTGTTCTACTTACCATTGCTCACTTGGAAGGTAAGCAACTGAGCTTCTAAATGGTCCATTTTCAGCGCTGTGCACAAGCGCTTTAGGCGCACACATGCACAAAGCGCACGTGTTTGTGTGAAGAGCGTGCTCACCGAACTGGTTGTTAACCCAGCAGCATCCCACCACTGGGCCAGAGCTGTATAATATTCTAAATTAGATTAAAATAGGATTGAGGAATTTTCAACTGAGAAGGTGGCCACACCTGGATGACTTGATGAGATCTGGAACCTAAGCAGATTTGAGGAATTAGTAACTGGATGGGAAGCCACCAATAAATCCCAGAATAGATGGGAAACTCAGGAACTTTCCTGATAGAAGGCAATAACAAAGTATTTCCAAACTGCTGCCAACAAATTCAATTCACCTTCATTATAGCCTTATTGATTCATTACTGTATATTGTTGGGAGCCCAGCATTGTCTTAGCAGGCAAGTGAACCAGGCCATCATGTTAAGTGATGGTATCATTCATTTGTTTGGGCATAATATCTTATTTGAAAACACGAATTGTGTTTGGTTCACCTGGTTTAAGATGTTACACAAGCACAACTAGATTGTATCTCTGGGCATTCCTACATATTGCCATCTCAGTCCTTATCTGGGTTGAACAACAACAACATCTCTGGAGGTATGTGAATATGGAAAGGAAGGAAGCCTATTAATTTGCAAATGAATATGAATCTCCTACTTTGCCTGGCAACTTTGCAAGGTTAGGGTTCAATCAGGAAAGGCAAAGATGTTCTCTGTGAGTTTCGGTGTTCTAGAGGAGGATAGCAATTTTCATTCGTTCTCAGAAATGTGGAACAAGGACAATTCTACATTTTCAAGCCACCGATGCTTCGAATGCAGTAAGGTCTGCCTGATGGAACTGATCTAATACTATTATTATGTAACCACTATTAGTACAGGCAAGAAGATAATTTGTCATCATGGCATGAGCAACAACATCACCGAACAATTCTTTACTTTGGTGAAAAGACGCATCCGTGTCTGACACAGAAGTCTCATAATTCTGTTCCTCTCATTACCTCACAGATTTGTTTCTCGAAGGGGAGAAAAATGATCACTGAGTCCAGGCCACGCTACATAGATCATTGGCCCCAACCTTTTGGGTACCAGGGACCAGTTCTGTGGAGAAAAGTTTATCTGTGGACCAGAGGGGGCGTGGCTTCGTGCAGAGGTGAAATTCAAAAAATGTACTACCGGTTCTATGGGCGTGGCTTGGCGGGCACGGCAGGGGAAGGATACTGCAAAATCTCCATTCCCACCCCACTCCAGGGGAAGGATATTTCAAAATCCCCATTCCAACCCCACTCTGTGGCCAGCCAGAGGTGGTATTTGCCAGCTCTCTGAACTACTCAAAATTTCCACTATCGGTTCTCCAGAACCAGTCAGAACCTGTTGGATTTCACCTCTGGTTTTGTGTGCTGCCTGCATCCTGCAGATGGGACTTCACTTGTTTGCATGTACCAATTGCTGGCATGCCGCGGACTGACTCAGGTCCACAGATAGGGGGTTGGGGAACCCCTAACATATGTGGCCCATGGAAGCAGATCCTTGTTTGTTGCAAATATCTGGGACTGTCCATTTGATAATTCACTACCAGCCCAGTCTGTGCCATTATCTCCACAACACTTTCAACCAGACTTTCAGATCTCAAGACCATATACAGGTAGTCCTCGACTTACAACAGTTCATTTAGTGACTGTTCAAAGTTACAACAGCACTGAAAAAAAGTGACTTATAACTGCTTTTCACAGTTACGACCTTTGTAGCATCCCCATGATCATGTGGTGAAAAATAAGATGCTTGGTAACTGGTTCATACTTATAACCGTTGCTTTGTCTTAAGGACATGCAATCACCTTTTGCAACCTTTTGACAAGCCAACTCAATGGGGAAGCCAGATTCCCTTAACAGCCAGGTTACTAATTTATCAACTGCAGTGATTCACTGAACAATTGTGGTAAGAAAGGTTGTAAAACAGGGCAAAATGCACTTAACAAATCTCTCACTTGACAACAGAAATGTTGGGGTCAATTGTGGTCATACGTCGAGGACTACCTGTAAGATACTTTGCATTATATTTTGATAGCTCTTTCCCATTCCCGTCCAAGCCCTGATATGAATCAAATAAGAGGTCAATCTGAATTTTAATATGAATACATGCACACTTTCAATAATGAGGTGAAGACTTCTAGAAATAAAGTTTAGGAGTTTTTGATAAGCAGGTACACCCCAATGTATTTGGATCCCAGACTCCCAATGTTCTAAGTCATTGGATTGGGTATGGACAACCTGTTGCATTCAAATTTATTGCAGTCTTTAACTCAAAAAGAAGGACAAAGGGACAGAATCTTTAACAAATAATTCACAGATATGTAGGTATATATTTGCATCTCCAATGCTTATCCAGGACTCTTATTCAGGGTGTCTCTTGATACAGATTGGGATGAACATCAAGTATCATAATGACTACTAATTAATTCTCTATGGCCAATTACAAGTTCAATGGGGTTCTAGATTTCCACTGAAACTTATTAATCTTCCCTAGCAAAACACATATAAAATTTAGGATTAAGCTATGTGCTGGATTAAAAATATTTAAAACAATGTATTTAAGAACACTAAGTTTAACACACACAAACACACTAAGAAACATTTGGAAGAAGGGACAATTCTTGATCATTAACAGGCTATGGATCATTACACCTTTTCCCCATTCTGTTTTCTCAAGAAAAATCTCCTGAGAAGCCATAAATGTAACTTCAGGGATATCTAAAAGCTTTCCGTGTTTTCTATTTTTAGAAGAATGTTCCAAATTTGAGGATAGATCTACCTTCTTTCAGCGGCATACAATATAAACTACGTTTTCCAAACATGTTCACAAGAGGTGTGAATATATGAAAGTCAGAATAGTATCCCATATATTGGAGCATTTAAAAGTTTATGGATAATAAAGGAGAATAGGATATCCATTCCTATAGCATTTGGAAAATGCCAGATATGTAATTAGGGGCAGGGCTATGCAACCCCTTCCCCACGTTTTGCACAGTTTAACAGATTAATAGAGTTGGAAGGAACCTTGTAGGTCATCTAGTCCAACTCCCTCCCAAGCAGGAGACCGTACACCACTTCTGACAGATGGCAGTCCAGTCTCTTCTTGAAAGCTTCCAGTGATGAAGCTCCCACAACTTCTGAAGGCAACTTCTATTCCATTGGTTGATTGCTCTGTCAGAAAATCTCTCCTTATTTCCAGGTTGAATCTCTCCTTGTTCAGTTTCCATCCATTATTGCTTGTCTGGTGCTTTGGAAAATAGGTTGAAACCCACCCACCCCTCTCTGTGGCAATCCCTCAAATATTGGAACTAGTTGTTCTGTGGGTCCTGGGGAATAAGCATTTCAATGTTCCAATATTTCCATGCTTCATCTATGAGATGAAAAGTCCAGAAAGGTTGATGTTCTAAGCAAAAAAAATTGATATGCAATGGAATAAGCATTTAGTACCATTAGTAGATCGGTACTAGTTAATTATCAAAAATTACACTCTTCACGGAGGTTCACCGAGAGCATCACCAAGGAGTAGCTGTTAGAGGTTAATTTCACCTCCTTGACTTTTTTTCTTTTTGGAAAAAAAATCAGGTAGGTGAAGAGTTGGTTAAGAGCCACTAAAGATGGCTTCCGGTTCCGGCGGCTGATGGCGACGGGCAACTCGCTTGCTCGCTCCGGCTCCCCGGTGGGCTTCCCCACTCCTTGGGGGGCACAGGATGCCCCGAAGAGGCGTCCTGCCGGAGGGGCAGCATCGCGGGGATCCCGCATCGGCAGCGGGCGGTGGGAGGTCCCCTGCGCGCTCAAGGCACCGGGGAGCAGATCGGAGGGCGCGTAAGGCGTCTCCGCTGACAGGCTGTTCGGAGTGAATAAAGAAAGCTGAAGGATGCGGCGGCGGAGCGATGAGGTGTAGACTCCCTTCATTCCTGTTACTAACTTCAAAATTTGCCAGTTGTGCAAACTTGAACTTTTGGCTAGAGTTGGAGAGGTGCAGCTGGAGGGGAGGGGGATTTCCCCCCCCCCCTTGGACAAGCAGCTGTAAACAAGAGCTCTCAGCCCCAAGGGAAGGAGGATGGGGAGAGCTAAAACTAAAGATGTCACACCCCTATTAATTGGATTTTCAGATTTAAACCTTTAAGGTTTAGGATAATGAGATCTGGAAGCCTTGGGAACTTTGAATCTTGAAAACTTTATTTGTTGCCTCAATACCCGAAGCTGGCAGGGCAAGATGGCACACTTCCGTTGTCTTCATGAACTGTGAAATCTGACTCCACCTTTTAGCTTCAGGCTTCCGGTCTTTGTCTCCGTGCTACCTGGTTGACTTTCTTGTGGATTGTTTGTTTTTGAATCCCCTGGAGTGAAAAACGACTGCTCTTTTGCAAGGGTGATTAGAAAACTCCCCTGTGCCTGAACCCTCTGTCTCCTGGACTCTCTTGGCTGTTCTATCTCTCTGATTGATTCGTCTTTATACTGACTGGACTCTCTATTTCATAAACAATGGCATCTAAAAGACCACCTCCTGGAAAATCAGGCTTTGCTGCCTCTGCCCCAACATCTGCAACCTCCAGTCCTAGTACACAGTCAACGTTAACAGCCTTCAAGCAAACTAAATCTACGGACCTGGAGCTTCATCAAATGCTTCAACAACTTCTACAGGGACAAGAGGAAATAAAGAGACAATTGAAGGAAATGAAAGAAGAAATTAAAGAGAACCAGGATAAAATTAATAAGAACTCACAGAGACTGGATCTTTTGGAAGATGGGGCGGCTGAGATGAAGGGGGGGATAGAGGGTGTGCAAAGGGGAAACAAAGAACTTGACACCCAACAAATGAAAATAGAGTTTGAGAGAATGTCTTTTTATCTTAGATTTCAGAACGTGCTAGAGACAGATGATGAAAACATAAGGGACATCATGACAACCATGTTGGCTGAGTATATTCAGAAGGAAAAACAACAGATGGGGTGGGAAATAGACCTGGCCTATAGAGTGAACTCAGCCTATGCTAGAACACACAATGTCCCCAGGGAGGTACACATTAAATTTCTTAGGAAAACCACAAGAGATGAAATCTTGAACGCACAAAGGGGGCAAGCCTTGACATATAAAGATAAGGAGATAACCATTCTGAAACAAATCCCCAAGAAAGTGAGGGAGAAAAGAAAACTTTATTCGCAATTGGCGAATAAATTATACCAGAAGGGGGTGTGGTTTTGATGGTTACTGCCTGAAGGTATGCTAATATTCTGGGAGGAGACAAGAGTTAGAATTAATACACCCATAGAGGCGCAGGCCTTTATGGAAAAAAATAATCTACTCCTAGAAAAACCAGAAACAGTAGATGTACAAGACATGGGAGGGGCCGGAGCACTGCCAGCGGGGGGAGATGGGGCGACATCAAGAAAGCTCAGATCACACAAATAAGTAAGAAAATCCTTGTGATATAAACTGACCGAAATTACCAATTGAATTTACCACACTGACTATATGCTATTATGTAATATTTGAATATTATGCAAATGTATACTATGAGTTTGGAGGGGGGGGTGCACCTACTGCATTTCGTGGCTGCCAAAATTTGTAACCTTTCCCATACCTTTTCCCTTTGAAAAGTATTTAAAAACCAATAAAACTTTGTTTTTTTTAAAAAAAGAGCCACTAAAGATGCTTTGGGTTGGAAATGCTGAGCAATGCTGGGCCTATGCTGGCCAATAAACATTGGCTGTTGAAGATGCTTCTAGTGGGACAGCTTCACTCTGCATGGAAGGCAAATAATAAATAAATAAATAATGTCTTACCTGCTTGATTTTAAAAAACAATATTAAAAAATCTAACTAGCTCCTGGTGGGGAAGGTCCTTAAATGATGACTCTACATGGGCCACTACTCCTCACACTACTTCTTACACCTGAAGCAAAATCATAAGTGAGGGTAACTCCAGAGAAACTTTATCTCAAGGGCACTTCTAGTGGAAAGAAAAATAGGAGTATCTAGGTTGGCTTGCACCAATCCAGAGAATCAGTAGATAGCAGCAAACAGATACCAAAAAAAGTAGACTCTTTGCTGCCATCTAATGATCATTCACATTTTTACAATCTAGATCCAGTAGCTCTAAGGGACAGCCTTATGGAGAAAGTAAAGTTTAAAGCTTCAGTGTGTGTGTGTCTGTGTCTGTGTGTGTCTGTGTGTGTCTGTGTGTCTGTGTGTTTAATTCTTTTGAATCCTATTCAGTTTTAATATTTGAAATGTATTTATATAAATAAAGAAAGTATATGTGTGCGTCTATATATGCACTCACATATATACACTGTATATACTGTACGCATACACACATACACACAACACACACACACACACACACACACACACATATAATCAGTGATCAACATGTCTGAAATAAACAGAGCTGATTACAGGTGGGAGTTGGGTGGATGGGCCTAGCATGCGCGGAATGCCCAAATTGATTAATGATGTATAAAGGCAGATATCTTTTAAATGGTACTTTTTATTCTCTGACGATGTTAGCAGAGGCTAACACAAGCTAAGTGGGTAATATATTTTAAGTTCCGGAGATCACAATGTTTGTCTCTTCTTTTATAACTACACCTGAAACTTGTATTTTTAGGATAATTCGCAATATATAGTATGTATATATGTGTATATATATGTGTGCATATATGTATACAGACACATATATACACATATACTTATTTATTTATTGATATGTTAAACATTAAAAATTTAGGATTTAAAAAAATTAAAATGTAAAGCAACATTATAAAATTAGAAAAAAGGGAGAGTTCCATGATGGGGGATGATACAGGCACATTGTGGGGGGGGGGACGACCTCCATGGCTCTGTGGGCCCATGCAAGGCTACACAGCCAGGTTATGACCCCTTTGTAGAAGGGCAAGAGATTGGGGGTTCTCTTCACATCTGAAAATAAGAAGTTTCACAATGCAGGGGCCCACCCCACTGGTTCATATACATATATATGAATTGCAGAAAAAGAGTTCTGTTTCATAGTGTTGCAAATCTCCATTATTTTCAATAGAAGTTTCTTTTCTCTAATAACTGCCAACAATATAATGCTGGAAAACATTGAGAGCTAATAGGGATAAGAACTGAATTTTCAGTGGCTTGTGTTTGTTTTCGTAAAGAGAGCCAAATCTATAAAATTATTTCATTTTAGCAAAGGATGCTGCAGGAGTACTAAAAAGGCACTCTTAATCTTGTTTGCTTGTTTAAACATAATGATTGAATAGCAATCGTCCTAGTAAAGTGTTGTCCAGCAGCCAGCTGGATATGATAGCTCAAAATGAAGGGGAAAAAAATCCAAACATTAGAGTCCCCATCTGGCCATTAATCTGCAGGAGATACAACAGGCACTATAATTGTTTAATTAATCAAATTAACTCTGCTCTTCAAAACTGGTATTCCAGTGATTTGCAGTTGGGAAACCAATTCCACCAGGTATTTCAAAGCAAAACGTTTCAACACTTGTTCAATTCCTTATGTCTGGCTAATGAATCAATAATTTCATTTTAAATCCAGAGTTGTTAAAGGCAGAGGAGGAATATAGTTATATCTAGCATTATGTGATACCTTAACATAATGCTATCCATCTAATCCTTGCATTTTCCAGAATGATTAATACAGTAAAATGATCATTTAGAGACTAGATAAACTGATCTTTCTCATATGTTTGGGATTATATGTAAAAACCCAACTAATTACAAATATATATTTCAGTTTATGTCTACACCCACATATTCACACACACAAACCCTGCTCTGGCTATTGGATAAGACAGGAAAAGACATTTTAATTGGGTTATTTATTTCTTTACTAGCTAGAATCAAGGCATTGTAGAAGAAAAGAAAAAGATTGAAATGATTCTGCAGTAACTTGAGGTAATAGCAACAATCTTTCTTTCAACACAGATACTCAGAGAGGAATTTTTGCTGATTCAATAAATGGGAGTCATGAAAATGTATCCTCCCCACCATATGTTTTTATCCATTTATTTGGATGATCTATTAGCCAACATGCAAAACTAGAAGACCATCATTTTATCATAGTCAGTTTGCATTTTAAGTTCATTACAAAAATTCCACCAAAAGTAAAATATAGATGAATATTCCAACGAAGCCTTTAAATATTTCAAACATAATTGTCCTCATTGCCACTCTTACCACCACAAACTACCAGCTAGAAATGTCATGCTTTTAACAGCAAATAGCAATGGAAATGATATTCAATACTATAGATTTACTTCTGATTTACTTTTTTTGAAGAAGATTCAAAGTATTTTTCATTTTTACCCCCACAATTAAAATCTTTATACTTGGCTATCTTGCTGTTCATGCATTCATCCTTCTTATTCAACAAGAATAGAAAAAATTAAATGAGAAGAAAGCATCTACTTAAAAAGAAATCAAAGATGTTATAGACTTATTGTCTATTTGTTCTTATCTCACTGTGCTAAAGGAAAAGATAATAGACTGAAAATGTGATTTGTTTAATAAGGCTCTACCTGGTCTGAAATAAAGTTAAGGACATCTGTTCTGGGCTATAAAAATGGGCAGTGTAAGAAAATACACGAGTAATTGATTCACACGTTGTGACAAGCTATTTTGTGAGCATCTGGTTTAACCTGTGGTATGAAACCAACCATTGCCATTTATAAACTATGATTTACAATTCTACTGAGCAGCAGAACAGGTGGGGGGGTTTTTTTCAATCGTTTTGAAAATGAAAATGAAATATCAATCATATTTTTTCTATTTATTTGCTAAGACTTACTGTATATTGCACTCTAATTCAAAATGAGTTCTTGGCATACATCAGTAAGAATATGAATACAGTAATACTATTAGTGTAACACAGCAACCATAGATTTGTATGCTAATCCAATTAATCAGAAGATGCCACCTTTTTCGTAAATAATCAACATTCATCATCTTTGGGAATAGTCAAATCTTAATAATTTCCTGGAGATTAACAAATATGGGTCTACATTTATCTCCCAGTGGTATACCGCTGCAGAAAAATGGAGTGGCCATGGAGAAGGCTTCCCCACATAGCCCCTGGTGAGCCTCAGTTTTCATAGACAGGCCTGGAGTAGAGGCTGTCAGAGATAACCAAGTCTAAAGATATATATATATATAGGTATCCCTTGCTAAACAAAATTAATTAGGGTCAGCATTTTAATCACTAAGTTACCTAGTTGTGATGTCCCATGATCATGCCACTTACCCTGTTTCCCTGAAAATAAGATCTCCTGGGATAATAAGTCCAATTGGGCTTTTGAGCGCATGCGCTAAAATAAGCCCTCCCCTGAAAATAAGCCCTCCCAAAAAATATTGCAATGCAGCTCCAGCCATGAGGTGGCCATCTACCTCCTGCACCTCAAAAATAATAAGACCTCCCCGAAAATAAGGCCAAGTGCTTATTTCAGGGGTCAAAAGAAAATAAGACCCTGTCTTATTTTGGGTAAACACAGTAGCAACAGCAGTTCTGGTAATCCCGCACAAGTCATTAAGTGAGGACCTCATGTAGCTGCATCTTCTGACTTCCTGTCAGCTTCTCTATCAACTTTGCTTGTGGAAAGTCAGCAGAGGAAGGTAGCAAATCATGATCACCTGACCACAGGATGCTGTGACCCATTTGTGAGCCAGTTGCCAAATAGCTGGATTGTGACCATGTGCTGCAATAGCCAGAACTTTGAGGACTGCTTGTTAGTACCACTTGTTCTATGCCACTGTAAATTTGGATGGTCATTGAATGAGCGTGGTTAACCAAGGACCACCTATATAAGGTTTTAAAAGTAGTTTACTGGTAGTCACTGCAGTTCTTGACATGATGAAACAAAGCAAAGGTTCTCCACTTACAGTTCCAATAAGAGACTGTGATCCTGATATATATGGAGAGTGTGAACTATCTACAATGAATTGTGCTAGTCTTTTGAGAAATGAACATATTAGTTATAACATGGATGGATGACTTCCTTGGTAGTTTAATATTGTATTGTCATATGATATATGCAAGCAAGCAAACAAACAAAAAATAGAAAATATATCAATTTCTCAAATCCATTCAACTGCTCTCAGGTCATCTATTTCTCTTTTGTATTATCATCATTGTTATTTTATTATATAAAATACAAATTAAGGGAGGGAAAGGGAACTGGGGAAAGGGGGTGTGAAATACAAGGGGAAAAGAGAAAAAAAAAGGGGGGGGGGACATTGACTTCCAACTCTTCCCACCACAGTAGAAGATAAACATGCTCCAACCTCAACTTTTTGCTTTTACCCATTAATATATAACTAGCCATTTCTATAACACCAAATCTTTCTAATCAACAAAACCAAGATCAAAGTTTCATTTTTTTTCTTCACAAGCACAAATTCCAGATGTGATATCCAAATAAGAGCATATTTTCCTCTTTAAATAAAGTAATCAATGTAGCCATTCCTGCTTTATCTTCTTGCTACGGAAATAATGTGTATTTCTATTTGCACCTAGTAATCTTTGTGAACTGTCACCATTTTTATTTACAAAATTTATTGTATTCTTTCAAATTCTTTGGTCTTACTGAGAAAAAAAAGGGGGGGACTTTATTTTTCTTTTACCCTTCTTTTACCTTCAAAGTACTAAACAAATTATTCATCTATTTCTCAGATAGATTCATTATTATTTGATCTGGATAGCCACTAAGGATAGTATCACCACTAGCTCCCAGGTAAGTTTGTAAAGGATTGTGATCACCATAATTTGATACTATAAAATGTATAAAGTTATTTAAAAAGAGAGTCTCCAGTTAGACTTTATGGAGTGGAGTACATGCACTTCTCTTCCCACAGGAGGGAGCACTAGAATTAAATTTTAAGCAAGTTTTCTCTTTTCCTGCATTGTTTTATTAAGTATGTTAACCAAAGATATTAAGCAGCAAGCAGTCAATCATAGCTGACTTCCAAACATAATTATTTCATTGCCAGCTAATCTCTCCTCTTCCTCTAAAGACTAATCGTATTTCAGAATCTAAAATTATGATGATTAATTGTATTTCAGCTCGTAGGAAAATTGCAGTATGTTTCTTTGAAAACATATGTAAATACGTACCTGCCTTGAACCCCACTTTAAACCAGATTTATTTCATAATTATATTCCAGCTTGCTTCAAACCAATCCACCACTTTAACAGAATTAAGTCTATCAAATACAAATGCTATGTTAGGTAATTTCAGAACTTGCTTTCTGTTAAGTCCTAATTTACCCATCCTTGCTCTGAGCAATTCTGGATGAAGGACACAAGTCTCCCAGCCCAACTGTTTCTTCCAAATGGTTTTAATCACAACCACTGCAACCCTCAGACAACATGTTCAAATAGAATTTGTAGGTCTAACAATTCTGGAGATGCTGAGATTAGAAGGTTGGTGAATATCACCCACCTATCTCACCCACATTTTAACTTCATAACAATCCTGTGAGGTAAAGATTCCCCACGTACATATATGCTAGTCATTCCGGACTCTAGGGAGCGGTGCTCATCTTCATTTCAAAGCCGAAGAGCCAGCGCTGTCCAAAGACGTCTCCATGGTCATGTGGCTGACGTGACAAAACGCCAAAGGTGCATGAAACTCTGTTACCTTCTCACCAAACATGGTTCCTATTTCTCTACTTGCATTTTTACATGCTTTCGAACTGCTGGGTTGGCAGAAGAGTGAGATAACCTGAGCTAAGTTTTTTTTAAAAAAAAAACAGTTGTACCATCAGTAAAATTGCAGGAATCTAACAACCAAGAGAAGAAGAAAAATTCTGCTATTTGATATAAAGTATTTATTCTATAGAATGTATAAAATATTAATTGTATTGATTGGATGCCATGCCCATTTCAAAACCTCTGTCTTCCTCCGGGACCAGTCCCAGAAAGCATAACAGCTATATATCATCAGAATGGTAATGCTGTAACTGTTTCTCAAAAACTGCCCCTAAGAGAAAACTGTAGTTCCAAACACATACTGCCTCTAATATAGAATAAATATTTGATAACACAGTTCAGCAGTTTTCTCTCAGTTGGCACCACAAACCTTCTCTCTCTTGGTCTGGGGCATGGTGAGAGAAATCACACCTCCTTCTACTTTCAGTCTGTGGCACAGCTTGACCCAGGTATGGCTTTGGCATCTGTTGAAAAATACGCTTGGTAATTGACTTCTGAATGATGGACAAGAATCTCCCATTTTGCAGGTTTTCATTACAAAATGTCACAAAGAGTAGTATGCCAAATTATAGATTTTGTTATAGAAATTCTGGATTTTGCTTCCAGCTGCAAAGCATAAGATTGTTGTATTGATTATGTGCCATCAAGTTGTTTTCGACTCCTTGCAACCAAGTAGATGTTTTCCATGATGGTCTATCTTTATCTTGTGCTTCCAAGTTGTAGGAAAAGAATGGGCCGAACCTGGGGAGAGGGGGGGTGGAGTTAAAAAAAGGGATCAGCCTAGAATCCCTACATAGTGACTCAGTCCAACCCCTCTCAAAATCCGTTGATCCTTATCTAAACTTAGTAGGTGCTGTAAGTTGAGAATATTCCTGTGCATAGTCATTTTAGCAATAAATCAGTTTCATTGGGCCTTCATTGGGCCTGGTCTTTCATGCCTGACATAAATCTCCCAATGGTACATCGATCTATTTCCATACAGTTTTAGACTGGGCCATAATATGAAAATCTCTGACCATCTTTCTGGTTGTTTTACTATACAAAAAAAAAACACCATGATTATTATTATTCCTATTATTATTATTCCTATTCATGCTACTGGATATTGGCTCTACTAAGTTTCCCAACATAGGGCCCAGGAATGCTAGGTAAAGGTGAAGGTTCCACTTGCACATATGTGCTAGTCATTCCTGACTCTAGGGTGCAGTGCTCATCTCCGTTTCAAAGCTGAAGAGCCAGGGCTGTCCAAAGATGTCTCCGTGGTCATGTGGCGGGCATGATTAAATGCCAAAGACATACAGAACGCTGTTACCTTCCCACCAAAGGTGGTTCCTATTTTTCTACTTGCATTTTTTATGTGCTTTCGAACTGCTAGGTTGGCAGAAGCTGGGACAAGTAACGGGAGCTCACTCCATTATGTGGCACTAGGGATTCAAACCGCCGAATTGCCGATCTTTCTGATAGACAAGCTTAGCATATTAGCCACTGAGCCACCGCATCCCAGGGATGTTACTGTGCCTGAAAGAAGGAGTCTTACACCTTATTTTATTTTGTGATGGTCCACATTCATCATGGCAACTTTCAAAAAGTTCATGTGTGGTCATCATAGCATCCTTAACATGGTCTCAAAATTGCAGTTGGGCTTAGGGATCAAAAAGGCTGTGGACCACATCTTCCAAAGACAATCTAAGTAACAAAGAAAAAAAGGCAAATATATGAAATGGTAGCATTTAAGCACATGAAAATGCTGTTATCCTCGACAAGGAGACCAACGCTATTATACCAACTTCTTTAATGTTTAACTGATGGAAGGATACAAAATGAGAAAAGTTTCCCAGCTTCAACTGCAGATATTTTCACATCATTTCAGATGTTGTTTAGCTTAACTGGAAAGTTAGTCAGGTAAAAACTGGGTGAAGAATTTTGATTGATAGCAGTCACAAGAATCCTTTGGCTGGTAAGAAAATTTATCTTGGCCCATTTATGTTTTGAATTTTAGCTTCCTGCCACTTACCAAAGTACTTTAATAGTCCTGAAATTCCTTGAGGCACAAGCATCTTGTAAATATACAGTTTACCTCATAGCTTTGAAAATGGTTGCTATGGCGGGTCCTGGAAACATTAAAATATAATATTAGAAATATTTTTGTTTCCATATATAGGGACAATCTCAGGATGGTTTGTCACTGGAGCTTTTTTCCCTCTCTGTGGAAAGAGATGAACGCTTGGCTTCACAGACCACAAAGCAATTATAAATTCCTCCGACTCTAATTAAAAACCAGATATGTTTCCAAAACACTATTAAAAACACACTAGGGGAATAAGGATTTCAATTTATTGTCATGAATATCAAGCTTGTTTTCTTATTAGCTGCAAAGCAATGAAGAGTAAATGCTCCATAGGCAAAGCGTTTTGTTTAACAATGCTAAAAAATGTGCCTCGACAAGAAAATGGCGTTTGCAATTTGTGCTTTCCTTTCCTTGAAATATATTTACAGTAAATGAATCTGCACTAATGAGAAATGTTTCCCATTAGAAGACACTATAATTTGCAGCAAGCAGCAGATGTGCCACATCATATATTATTAAAATTCTTTTCACTCTTACATTCTCAAAATCCAGGTCTATTGGTTTGCATTCATGAGGCAAGCTTTTACACAGGACACCTAAATTCATCTGTTGAATCACTTTAACTTGTAGCTTCTATTTCACCAGTGTCCCGTCCCCCCTACCCCACATTTGAAATGCTGCAGGCAGGCAGATCTGCAATTCAATATAGTAGGTCAAATCTTCCTGCTGAGGAAATTTAGCTACTGACCACATCAAATCATGTATCAAGAAGAATAATGATGATGGTGATGAGATACAGTGAAACTTCACTTCAATACTAAATCAATTATTTTCGCCATACTCTACGTGAACTATGTTGCCAAGTGTTTATCTAATCTCATTCAAAAATGAAACAGAGGGTGATCAAGATCCTTGTACAATCATGGGGGGGTTTATGTTCTGTTTTATAGTCCTCTGTTTGAAAGTGTTTTATATTTTAAAAGCTGTTCCAGATCAGACAGATTGATCTGATTTGTGCCAGCAAGTCATTTTCAACTCCTAGCAACCACATAGATTATTTTCATGATCATGTATCCCTAACCTGGTCTTTGGGGTTTTCCAACCCATCTTCAATGTAACTGAATTGGAATACTGCATTCAGTTCTGGTCGCCACGATGTAAAAAAGACGTGGAGACTCTAGAAAGAGTGCAGAGAAGAGCAACAAAGATGATTAGGGGACTGGAGACTAAAACATATGAAGAACGGTTGCAAGAACTGGGTATGTCTAGTTTAATGAAAAGAAGGAATAGGGGAGACATGATAGCAGCGTTCCAATATCTCAGGGGTTGCCACAAAGAAGAGGGAGTCAAACTATTCTCCAAGGCACCTGAGGGTAGAACAAGAAGCAATGGGTGGAAACTAATCAAGGAGAGAAGCAACTTAGAACTGAGGAGAAATTTCCTGACAGTTAGAACAATTAATCAGTGGAACAGCTTGCCTCCAGAAGTTGTGAATGCCCCAACACTGGAAGTCTTTAAGAAGATATTGGATTGCTATTTGTCTGAAACGGTATAGGGTTTCCTGCCTAGGCAGGGGGTTGGACTAGAAGACCTCCAAGGTCCCTTCCAACTCTACTATTATATTGTATTGTATTGAATCATTGACCTTGCTCTTGGTCATCCTTTTCTTTCCTTTCACCTTTCCCAGCATTACAATTTTTTCCAGGGATCTGGGTGTTTACATAAATGTGTCTGAAATAGAACCCAGATTGGATCCTGTCCAAAATATGGTAATTTAAGCTGAGCCATTTGTGCCCTCAATAAGAACACTGGATTGATTTGTTCAACCACCTACCAGTTTGTTTTCTTGGCTCTCCACATTGTTCTTAGTGTTCTCCAACACCAGCTCCAACATCAAACTGCCTAAAAGCTCTCCGCTACTTCAATATCTTCATTACAAATTCTAAGATCAGTTATTCTACCTATTGTGATTAGTTTGGTCTTTGTTATGTTTAATTTTAATCCCACTTCTCACTTCATGCTAACCTTACAGGGCAGAGCAGTCAGGAAACATGACCAGATGATTCTACTTTATGGTTTTCTATTTTATTGAAAAGACGCATTAACTGAATTTTGCAAGTCTGAAAGAGCAATTCATCTGCTGTTTCCTTTACTGCCTGAAAAACTAGGGAGGGTCTCTTTAGTGTCTCTAGTCCCACCCACTAATCAGCTGTGGGCTATGCTGTCTCTTATTTGACTGTTTCCTAGGCAGCATCTCTTCATTCTGTCTCCTAAGGACTTTCCCATACAACATTACACTTTGTTCTTTAACTTTTATTGCTAGAGCTTGCAGATCTTTTGCATTTAAAAAAAATGTAGAGTTATGAAGCTGCTCATCAGTCATTAGCTGGAGAGCTGATCAAATGGATGCACAGGTCATACAATTTCAGCATTTCCTACAATAGTGGGATGTGCAATGCATTCTTATTTAAATATAATGTAAATTTTGCAGCTGTAATGCAAATTAACATAGCCTAATTATCTTCTTGGCAACACATAGGAAAAGACTGTAAATTAACTTTAACCTCTAGTGTATAAAAGTCTCTATTCTGAAGTTACATTTTTTTTGCCTGATTTGAAAAATAATTAATACAATCATCAACACTATGTGGATTTCAAAGAGATCCTGTTGCAGTCACAATTTAGGCAAAGCATCCCCTCTGAACGACTTTTTCTATAAGTAAAGAATGTTGCTCTGTTTCCTCTGCATCATCTTCCTCCTATAATAAAGGAGGAAGTCATTTCTGATTCTAGGGGACTGTGCTCATCTCCATTTCTTAGCTGAGAGAGCCAGCATTGTCCAAAGACATTTCCATGATCATAAGGCCAGCATGACTATATGCCTAAGAGCATGGAAAGCTATTATCTTCCGACCAAAGTGGTACCAATTTATCTTCTACGGTGGCGCAGTGGTTAGAGTGCAATACTGCAGGCTATTTCTACTGACTGCCGGCTGCCTCCGATTTATCAGATCGAATCTCACCAAGATTGACTCAGCCTTCCATCCTTCCGAGGTGGGTAAAATGAGGACCCAGATTGTTGGGGGCAATATGCTGACTCTGTAAACTGCTTAGAGAGAGCTGTAAAGCACTGTAAAGCGGTATGTAAGTCTAAGTGCAATTCCTATTGCTACTTGCATTTGCATACTTTCGAACTGCAATGTGGGCAGGAGGTGAGGCAAGGAATGGGAGCTCACCCTTTGCACGGTTCTCAGGTCTCAAACTCAGACTGTCAGCTTTTCAGCTGACGAGCTCAGCATCTTTAACCTCTGAGCCATCACACCCCATTTATCTTCCTCCTATAGTGATTCTAATTGATAAAGAGATTACTGTGATCTTGTTAGATATCAGAAGAATCTTCAAGCAATTGGAAGTGGCAAAGAAAGGCTGGGCACTGCCACAAAGGGCCTCTGAAGGAAATCATGTTGTCTTTCACCTCTGTATCACAGACAAGGAGCTTCATCAAAGCAAATCCAATTTCCTTGCTGAAGCCTAATGAACATCTGCTTTCATATCCAGATGCAGTGGATCAACTAAATAAGCTTTCCAGATGCAGTGGATCAACTAAATAAGCTTTCATAGTTAGCTAAATTGCCAGCTATCTTACAATGGGCAGAACTCTTCTTTCTCCTAAAATTCAAGTATTTTAGTGCATTTTGAGAGGGGGAAATGTTCACATCGAGGCTCTTACATTTTAAGAATAATTAAAATATTTCACAATTCCACAACGGTTTTAATTTAATAGATTTTTTTTCATTCTCAAACAGCTAGTAAATTATTTTAATTTAAATATAAAAGAATTATTTAAACTTATTCTAGGAAAGGTCAACTGATAAATGTTATCTTTCAGCTGGTAATAAACTTTGATGGGTTTTTTTTTAAATCCAATAAAATGTATTGACTGACCTAGATTCAGTGACCCAACACTCCCTACTTCCTTATGGCTAATGCCTACAGGGGAAATTTTGTATTTTTCTATTGTCCAGTCTCAGTGAAGCCAATAGAATGTATTTGGGCCCACTGGAAGGACAGAAAGCTTTGTTCAACATCGTGAATTGCTGAAATAGGGTTGAGGCTGAGCCATTTTCAAGCCATTATCAATTTAACTCATCCCAGATAGGAGAGGGGAGTGCCTCATGTATTGTTCCAAGGACAGAATGACATGCTGCTAACCACTTGGGGTTTTTATCAATAATTAAATGCATTCCATTTGCAGCTTTTAAAAAAAAATTCTTAAAAGCACTAGGATATGCAGTTTCTCAGTGAGATGATGCAACAGAGATACAGATATTTTTAAAAAAAAATAGCTTGGGGAACAGAAACTGAGCAACTGTCTACTGGAGTCTACTGCAACCAAGATGAAAGGAAGCATACAGAGGAGTATCGTAATCTTAGTGGAACTTCCGTGAACCTTTGCCCACTGTGTGTGATACCTCTGTAAGATGCTTTTCCAGGTGTGCTGAGATTAACAGGATCATTAAGGTAACAGCTGTTGATGTACCTTCTGTCCAAAAGAATTGATGGTGTTCAGCAAGCATGTTTAAAGCAAATTGCTCTTCTGGTTGGGCTGAAACCATTTTTATATCTCTGGTACTGTTGCTGTTCAAAAGCAGGAAGACATTAGCATGAAGCATTAGACTGAGACTTAAAACACTTTGTTAGTATCTCAAATGAGTAAGAAATACACAACCATTCAATACAAACTAGGAGAGATGTTTCAAAATGGACTTCGTATTTTGTGTTTAATTAGCATTCAGAGCTTAGTGTAGATATTCATGTGATTTCAATGTGAGCAACTGATTAATAAAACGTGTTTAATCAAGTGGAAGTTCTCAGACCTTTGATTTTTTTTCAGTGTTTTTATGTTTACAAATGACACCAAATGTGATTATGTACACAAAAATGGTAGAAGGCCACATTTTGTGATAAATTATACAGTATATTATTACTATCAGAAAACATGTTATTTAAGAAAGTTGCAGTTCTTCTCCAACAGACTCCAAATATGCTCCAGAATTCTCAGACCACAAAAAGTCTTTTTGATTTTTTAAAATCCCATTAATGCCCCATACATCCCTACGACCAATCCGCTCTCACAGAGAGGGACTTCTCCGGGTGCCGTCCACTAAACAATGCCAGAGGGCGACACCCAGGAGTAGGGCCTTCTCTGTGATGGGCCCAGCCCTTTGGAATGACCTCCCCCTCGACATTAGGATTACCTCCGATCTCCGCTCCTTCCGTTCAAAACTCAAGACCCACCTTTTTCAACTATCTGGCCTGGCTCAACCATAGTTTCATCTTATTCCTCCTGACAGTCTCTTTTTAAATCAGTAATTTTAAACTGGGGTATTTTAATTTCTAATTCCATTATTATTATTTTATGTATTGTAATGGTTGTTACCTCCTCCGTGTAATATATATATATGTGCTTTTATTTATTGTACGCCACCCCGAGTCCCTTGTGGAGAGGGAGCGGCTAACAAATCAAATCAAATAAAAATAAATAAATAATAAATAATAAATAAAAACTTAATACATCTGGAGAATATCCATTGGAAGAAGGATGGACTAATAGACACAAAAACTACTGTCCCTCATGGTTGACTACATTTTCTTGAGATTCTTCTTGTTATTTCCATACCAGTTATAATTTTTACAGAGATTGGTTGCTAGCCATCATCCAGGTTTGGGGCTAGTAATGACAAACAATGGCAATGAGATGGATGCTCCCTGATGCCCAACAACCAAGAGGATGCCCTCAAAATACATGTTGAAGAACATTCCTGGAAGACTTAAAGACTCTAAACATCATATGGGAAGACCCTGAATTACTCACCCAAGAACAAAAATGCTGGAGATCCCTTGCTGCTTGATATGCTACATAGCATGGGAGGATCTAATGCTAATCCTTCTCATGAAAATTCACATAATCCTTTTTTTCTTGAACAGTTCCCCCCTCCCAAAAAAGCTAAGACTGGCAGAAGTCAATCAATGGTCTATCCCTTCAACTCACCAGTAGGAATATCTATTCAATGCCCCATTCTGATCTACTGTCAGTCTTAGAGTTGAAAAACACCTCATTTTCACTCTTTTCACATTTACAGCATTTGATCAAAATACATACACATGCACACAACACACAATATATATAGCAAGGGTGTCAAACTGGCGACCCATGGTCCAGATGCTTCACACACAGGCCACACCCAGCCCACCTCCGCAAAGGGAAAAACCATCACGTGATGGCAATGTGACATCATGAGCATGGGTAGGTTCTGGCAGGCACTAGTGCTGGTTCGCTCGTGTGTGTGTCACGCACGCATGCTTTGTGCACACATGTGTGCATGCACAGTGCAATAAAATTTGTTCTGTGCATCTGCACATCTGCAACAGCAAAAAACAAGATGGCGGCACCATAGGAGAACCGGTTCGGGGGCATGGCAAGCCTGGGCCGCTGCCAGTTCCAGCTACCCATGCTGCCAAACCACTACTGGTTCACCTGAACCGGTTCAAGCTGGTAGGAACCAACCACTGATCGTGAGTTTGACACCAATGATATATCGCATATGTATGTATGTATATATGTATGCACATTTATTGCTATAAGGAGAAGCTGCTAAGCTATCAAACCATCACTCTCCATTTGCAAAGAAAAGACCTTATTGAATAGAAGCTAGAATGTAGAGTGGGGGAAATGTTCCCACAAATGAAGAGTTCATATCAACAGGAAAAGAGCCTAGCTGCAAGGTGTAGGCCAGAAACTCTGCAGTGCTATAGTAATGCTAACAAAAGTTCACTTTTGCCGCAGTGTTAAATACATCACTGCTCAATCGGAAATAAATTGGTTCACAGCCAGCATTGTGCTGAGTTGGTTCTGAACTAGTGCAACACTTCTTCCCCTTGTGGAAGTAGACTCATAAGATTATCAGCGCTATGAAAGAGAGAAAGTTCCAACTAGTTAGCACTAATCTGAATTTAATTGTAGAGGGGACTACGATAATGGCCTCATTTGGTGTCCCATCCTCTAAATATTTCAAATGATTAAGGAGTGACATTTTTCATTAACATCAATAAAATTAGTAATCCCAGGAAGAATTCAGTGTTTGGGGTTTCTCCCCCACCATTTACTTAACCACCAGTTTTGTTCTCAAAGTACTTTAATATAGGATGTTAGGAGAGAGAGAGAAAAACAGAAGAATTCTGTGTCCCCAAGCAACTGAGGCTCTTAAAAGGAGGGCCAAGGGATGTCTTCCTGCATTTGTATTGGTGCTTATGAAAAGCTGTGTGATGATACCATGGAGAGTAACCATCTCCTCTGCTAATAAGCTAACTGCATAAGGGAGGGAAGCATCTTTCATGAATACTGTGAACATAATGTTTATTCAGGCACAAGACACTCTGTATGGGTATGCTACAGTAAATCACTCAGAGGGATTTGGATTTTGTCCATTCTTTTGCATGACTAATACATGAGTCATTATGTTGTTCATTTTTAGTTCTTTAATTCTGCTCCCATTTGGAAGTAGCATACCAGTATTTTTTAAGTACTGTGCTGATGTAACTATGCCCTTGGTAGAAGACGTTCTGCCTTGGATCTTCGGAAGCTTCCCACGTAAAATGAGACAAAGCGTTTGACTGTTGGGAGCTGAACGCATTTGGCGTCTTACCATTCTTAGGAATACATCTCAGAACATAACAGTTAAGTCTGATTTTTAGAGATAGTTTGGGTAAGTGACAAAAACATATATGCCAAATGGGTCTATTTATCAATGTTAAGTTACAGCTGTCTGTTGAGATCATCCTAAGAGGCATCGTAAGATTAACTGTCAAATAAGCTGTGACACAATCTCTAGTTAATTTAGTCATTGGAGATATCAAATCTATAATTCATTGAAAACAGCAAGCTGCACTTATATAACTTAAAAACAAATGGGGCATGGTGCTTTAAATACTCAACTAAGCAAGATGTCCACTGCGTGGTTGTGATGAACATGCATAATGCATTTTAAAAATATATTAAAAAGCAATTGCTGGAGTTGCCAAAGAAACTCGGTGGCTAGGAAGAGAAGTTCATTTTTTTTCTCCTGCTGTGAGTTCACTGAGCATTTCTTCAAGCTGTTGACTTGCATCAACAAAACCTTCAGTACCAACAAGAACAAACCTTAAGCCAAATATGCATGCCGTCTTAGCTGTGGATTGGATCTAGAAGGCAATGTCCACCAGCTAAGAAATATTTCTTTTCTTCTGAATTTATGTATATCCAAACTGTAGAATAGCCTTTCACAACAAGCTTTCTGTTTATTTAAGCTGAATATCCCCACCATCATCTGAAAGTATGTTTTTTTTCTTATTATCCTTATCCTTATGAGAAGGATTAGGGAAAAACCAACATGCTCAAACACCAATATTTTGGAAACAATATTGCATCAGAAAAATGTACAGGTATTTTGGACAACACAGAAAAAATAAACTCAGCCACAAAGCTGTAACTACATTTACTCTTCGGTACAAATCATTGAAGCTTTATGTGATATTTGCTTCAGAGATTTTTGGCACGACAAAGTAAAAAGCAATGACTCAAATGTATTTGTTATCTTGCCTTATTCACCTGCAGAAGTTTTATTGCTGATATTATTGATACATTTTGTCTGAAACAGTGCATTGGGAAATGTTGGTATCAGAGGTGGGTTGCTCCTGGTTCGGTCCGGTTCAGCCAAAGTGCTAGGGGCAGCAGCAGAAGAGTCCACCCGCCCGCCCGGAGGCAATGCAGAAGTGGTAGTAAAACCGGGTACAAACCCACCACTGGTTGATATGATATAAAAACTGGGTAGCTGGCTGTTAGTAAAGCAACAATTGTTTAAGGTAAATGATACCTTCTAAAGTTGGAGGACAATTAATTGAATTTATTTTCTTTAAAATAAAGTTAAGTAAATCAGGTAGTTCATGTTGGGGAACTTGGTGAAGAAGATGTAAACTTCTCTCTATTCTGCTATTCATACCATATCAATTTATTATTACATATGTATTTATTTATTATTAAATGTTATGCTGCCCGTGTCCTCTATAAGATATATAGTTTAATAAGATAACAGAAGAATAGAATAATAGAACACAGACTAATAGAGTTGGAATGGACCCCCTGCTCAAGCAGGAGACCCCACACCATTTCAGACAAATGGTTATCCAATCTCTTCTTAATAACCTCCAGTGATGGAGCACCCATAACTTCTGAAGGCAACTGTCCCACTGGTCAATTGTTCTCTCAGGAAAGGTCTCCTTCTTTCTAGGTTGGTTCTCTCCTTGATTCATTTCCATCCATTGCTTCTTGTCTTGCCTTCTGATGCTTTGGAGAATAGGTTGATCCCCTATTTTTGTAGCAGCCCCTGAAATATTGGAAGACTGCTGTCATGTTACCCTTAGTCCTTCTTTTCATGTTTTTCAGATAAACCTATTGGCACTGATTGCAAGAAGGAATTATTTATATATATGGATATAAACCTGAAATGTGCAAGCTACAAACAAAGAAATCCTTTTTCATTGCTCTTCATCACTGGAATTGCTTCACTTCACACATTGCTTCATAGGAATCCCTCCTCCCCATCATCATCATTTTACCACCAGATAAAAGTATTTATTTCCCAAGATCTACATATTAACAGTTCATAACCCTAGCCACCTGCTCTGTTTTAGTTTGCAATCCATTTTTTCCTTACACTTTTATTGTTCTTTCCTAATGTCTTGTTCTCTTGTAAGTCATCCTGGGAAAATACATTTATTTTGAAGTTGTGGGATATAAATGGCCACAGTGCTCTCTCTCTCTCTCTCTCTCTCTTTTGTATTGTAAAATTTTATTGGTTTTTTACAAATGTTTTAGGGAAAAGGTAAATAGGTATAGAAAATTTTGACAGCTACATCATGCAGGAGGTAGAAATCCCCCCGAATCTCACAACTTAAACAAAAGAAAAGAAAAAAAAGCATCAAAATTTGAATAAACATTGGCAGCTTTTTGTTTTTACATTCAATCATCAATATATTCAATCTTCTTTTGTATCACTTCCAAGAGTTAAATTATAACAACAATTGCAATATGTTTCAACTCATTTTTGTGATCTGAGTCTTCTAAGTGTTGCATCCTCCCCCCGTCTGCTGGCAGAGCCGCGGCCCCTCCCTCCATCACATCTTGTGTACTGTCCCGTTTGATCTAGGAGGGCACTATTTTTTTTAATGAAGGCCTCCGCCTCCGCAACTGTATTGATTCTAATTCTACTGCCCTCCCAGAAAATCAGCATTCCTTCTGGCAGCAACCATTTAAACCAGACTCCATTATTATATAATTTCTTTGCTAAAGAGGAGTATTTCTTCCTCTTATCTCTTACTTTCTTTGGAATCTGTTTAAGAATGGTTATTTCTTTGTCTTTATATTTTAGTGGTCCCACCCTTTGAGCTCCTAAAACCTCATCTCTTGTGGTCTTTCTAAGAAATTTAACATATACTTCCCTTGGCATGTTGTGTGTTCTAGTGTATGCTGAATTAATCCTATAAATCAGATCAATATCCCACCATAGCTGTTGTTTGTCTCTTTTAATATATTCTGCTAAAATTGTGGTCATAATCTCCTTGAGATCTTCATTCTCTGTTTCTGGCAAGTTTTGAAATCTAAGAAAAAAAGACATTCTCTCAAATTCCACTTTTATCATATGGTTTTCAAATTCTACATTCCCCTTCTGGATTGTCTTGAACTCTTCTCTCAACCCAGTCGCGCCCTCCTCCAGCACCCCTATTCTCTGTTTATTTTGTGTTGTTTGTTGTTGCGTTTCTCTGAGCTGATCATTTAAGTCTGCCAGTTGTTTTTTCAGTTCGTCCTGTCCCTTTAAGAGAGTTTGAAACATTTGAGCAACAGATAGTTCCTTTAAGCTTTCTTCAGTCGCTTTAGGTTGTAAAAATGAGGCCAATTGATCTTTTGGGTAACCAGGCTGGACATGGAAGATGTTGGGGCCGAAGATGGCTTACCAGGCGGTAATTTTTTAGGACCCATATTAAGTTCAGAGATAGCTATAAGTCTGCACAAAGAAATGGCGTCTGTGGAAAGACACAACCGGGAGAAGTCACAAGGCAAGCAAGTCCAGAGGAGAGCGTAGGTCTCTATACAGCTCCAAGCCAGATGATATAAATCAATGTACCAAATCCAAGGGAGATACATACAAGGAGAGGGTCCTGGAGATCTCTAGGGTGTGATATAGTACAAAGCCAGAAATTCTTTCAAAATGGAAATTTCATTCATAAGTGCAAGAAGAAGGAGGAAGTTGGCCATCTTGGCTCCGCCTTCACAGGAGATCAGAAAGCAACATCCAAAGTTTCCATAAAGTAGTTTAAAAGAATCAACTCAGCAATCCTCCTTTGCAATTGTAGCAAGAAGTCAAACTCTCATTGCTTAAAGGTAGAGAAAGTAACTTTTAACTCTCTCTCTCTCTTCCGAGAGAGAGGGATTTTCCAATTGCCGCTTTTCTGAGGGGGGGTTGAAACCCCCCTCCAGTCTTAACACTTCAAAGGATTGAAACCCGAGTTTAAAAGAGGCTGCTGTTCATCAATTAAGTAGTTAAAAAGGAGATTGAGGGAAGCTTCCCACCTCACTGCATTTCAGCTGTAACGTCCAATTAGTTGTTTCTTTCCAGGCTCCGCTCAGTAAAGGCACACTATTGCGCACCCCCCATGCTCCCCGGCTCCTGGGGCAAAGCTAGAGACCCCCCTGCAGCCGCCGCCGATTCAGGGGGTCCCAACAAGCCGCCCTACGGCAGGGGGCCCTTCCAAGGCTCCCTGTGCTCCCCCTAAACTTAAGGGGAACCCACCGAGAAGATGAGCAGCGGACGCAAATGTCCGTTGCCTTCGGGGACCGGAAGTGATCTCCACAGTGCTCTCTTTTGTGCCATGTTCTTGATCTCTTTTCATTTTTATCTCACCTAGGAAAACAGTAAGTTGGGATAGCCTCCCAGCTACATGGTTTTATAAATGGGTTTTTTTTTTCCATTTGCTTATTCACCTGTTATCCTAACACAATGTTCAAGAAGAAAAGCAATGTATAAATCAAACACAGTTGCAAAGCTGAACAATTTTCCCAGGCATTGTCGCTACCTCATTCTTGGCATGTGCAATCTCTTGTTTTGCAATTATTTTCCTCAGTAAGATTTATACTTTTGATTGGTTTGCTGCAGGGGCAAATTTAATGCCTGGAAAGCGGTACATTCAGTCCCTTGCTGTTTCAGCAGAGTTGCTGATTGGAGTTGTACTCAGAGGTACTCCTGGCCATAGTTCCATATTTTAGGAGCAAAATTTTTTTTTGAAGATTATGAAGTGTACCAAGAATTAAGCTGAAAACTCCTATTTTATTCAGATGAGGAGGGAGGAATTTCCTTTTGAAAGGTGAAATTTAAATAAATGATTACTAAATAAAAGCAATCCCTCTTTCCAGAGTAAAAATAAAGCCAACATGTAGCAATGAAACTATAACAATATATTTGCCATATTGTTGCTTACTTCTGATCCATTTTCTCAACAGAACCCTAATTTTGGCATATAAGAAAACTTTCAGATTATTTAAAACTCACCCGCAAAGGAGGACTCAGCAGTGCAAGACCTTGGACTATAAATTTTCCGTATAGCTGCACAATGTTTCTGACATTTTATTATGCTTCCCAAATCCCTTCTGGATATCCCAGGGGTACAATAAGCACATCACAAAAGAGGCACTAAAGATTTAATACACAGTCATCTATTGTTACTGCATCAGATGCAGATGAATTGGGCATGATACGTCTTTGGACGAGAGGGATCTGAATATATTTGGTGCTTTAAAAAAGTTGGGCCTCAAGAATAACTAGGAATAGAAATATCTTATGCAATATCTTCATATCTTCCCACATCTATCAGTGAACCATAACTTTTTGCCTCTACTTCCTTCCCAAAAACAGGCCCTCTAAAAACTTCCCTCACACACACGCATGCGCGCGCACACACACACACACACACACACACACACCACGCAAAGAGAATCTGCTGTTCTTCTGATGCTATTAACTGTGTCTTCCTGAGGTAAAATGTGATCAGTCCAGCTTTCTCCTATATTTTGTGGCAAGCCATCCAAAGTTGCCTCTGTAGCAAGATGGTCAGAAAACAAATTTGACAAATAAAAATAAAATAAGTATTTTCACTGTAAAATGTACAGTATCTCACATACAAAGATCTGCTTCTTATGAGTGGACTGGCTAACAGCCATGTTAAGCAATTTGCCAAGGAAAAAAAACCCAAGGGAAGAGGAGGTGACTTCTGCTGCATGTTGTAGCCATGCTAGATTAATGATATTCATGCCATCCGTATCCAGAATTGACAAACAGATGGTAGGAGATGATTCTGAAGAAGAGTGAAACTTAAGATTTCTTTTCTGCCTTCACTAAGAGAAACATGAATTTTGTTTCTTCGTACTAAAGATTAATGATATTTAGGGGTGATGGTCATGTGTGGGGAGAGGTTGGATAAGAGAGGATGCAAGGAAGATGTGTGTGCTTGATGTTGCACTCTGATTTGAACATAGTCAAATAATAGATAAGTCCCTAAAACTCTAATACAACACCCAGTGTGTCTTCAGTCATATTGGACTGGAATAGTCAGTAATATTGGGCAGGAGTACTATATCTAATTGTGGTCATCACTGATACAAAATAGATGCTCAGACCCTAGAAAGAGTGCAGAGAAGAGGAGCAAAGATGAGAAGAGGTCTGGAGGCTAAATTGTATGATAAATGGTTAAGGTCACTTTAACCCATAATGTTGAAGGGTTAACTTTTAATCTTTTAACTTTAAAGGGTTAAGGTTAGCCTACTGAAGGAAATGATTAGGATTACTAGAAGATTAGTTACTAGAAGATTAAACTTAGAATAACTTTATTGTCACTTTGAATATACACTAATCGGCATACATTAAAATGAAATTTCATTGCATGCAGCTCTCAAAGGGTCACCACCTGCAAACATGGATAAATAAATAAATGCAAAATTATTGCATACAGCCACATACATATATATATATGACTCAGAGGAACAACACAGTCTACTTTGGATGTATATATGTACATGGCGAGAAAAACGAATCTCGCGAGTTTACCAGATGGATAGCATAGGGAACAAAACTGTTACAGAACCTGGTAGTCCTGCTAGAAATACTTAGAAACCTCCTCCCAGAGGGGAGCAACAGAAACAGACCATAAAGTGGGTGTGTAGGGTCTCTAACAATGCTTTGAGCTTTAAGCACATAGTTCTTATAAGCAGTATCCAGAATAACAAGAAGTGAGCTTCCTATTTTCTGGTACTTGAGGGGCTGTCATAGAGAAGAGAGGGTCATTTTATTCTCCAAAGCACCTGAGGGTAGAGCAAGAAGCAAAGGGTCAAAGCTTGTTAAAGAGAAATCCATCCTGGAATTAAGCACAGTGGGAACAATTGATCAATGGAGCAGTTTGCCTCTTGGAGTTGTTGGCACTCCATTGCTGGAGGTTTTCAATAAAAGATTAGACAACCATTTGAATGGTATAAGGCTGTAATGGTGAACCTATGGCACGGGTGCCACAAGTGGCACATGGAGTCATATTAGCCGGCACAGCAGCCCTCAGTTGCGGCACATGCATTTCGGCCTTCTTTAGTGCCTCCAGAGCCTGGGGAGGGTGAAAAATGGGCACAACAAGCCAACCGGAAGTTCAAAGATGATCCATTTCCACCTTCTGGAGGGCCTCCATGAGGGACGGGGGAGACCGTTTTCATCCTCACCAGGCTTCAGGAAAGCCTCCAGAGCCTGGGGAGGGTGAAAACTCTCTCCCTGCCCCCCGTGCAGGGGGTTGCACGCACATGTGCAGGTGGGTGGATCACGTATGCACGCATGCACGCATGCACAATTTTGGCACACCTTTACAAAAGGGTTAGCCATCATTGGTATAAGGTCTCCTTCCCTGGGTAGGAGGGTTAGACTAGAAGACTTTAAGGTCCCTTCCAGCCCTATGATTCTATAATTCAGTCATCTTACAAAAATTTGAGAGTGTAATGCTAATGTTACTTGCATTGTTGACACAGATGGTTGGGTAAATAACCAATTATTTCTTCTTCCGTTTTAAATCCATCAGACCAAACGTAGTTTTCAATATCTATTTCTACATGCCAGCCATCTTGAATTCTGTAAGCAAGTTTCTCCAGCTGCTGATAATGCTGTATTAGTACTCCCATTTCCCCTGACAAAACTGCTATTCTATTTGTATTTTCCTGAAAAAGTGAAAATAACTGAGATCTGTACAGCCTATAAGATGGATATATCCCAACTGTCTAAATCTCTTAAAACTACAGCATTCTTATGGGCTTTACCTAAATCTAGTTTTCAATTCTGCAAATAAATAAATTGATGATCTGTTACTCTGACAGGTCTGTGCCTGAATGAAAATCCTTGAGACAGCTCTGTAATTTCTGTAAGGCCGTTATTAGTGTGACATTTATTTGCATAGATTCCTGTATTCTAAACAAATCCTAAAACTTGCAAGCAAACTTTATAAATGTTCAGTTATAAAGAAAATGTTATATTAAGCTAGAATCTTTATCTTCTTGCTCGATTTCAATCCACAGAGGAGGCTCATGACAACTGTGCATATAATACATATTCACAGAGAGTTTCTCACGCACAAATATGTACAGAGAATTTCTACGTTTGAGTGGATATGGTACTTCTCATATTAATTTTGTTTTGGAATATTAACTAACTTTGGTAGATGTGTGCGTGTGTGTTTGAATAACATGTCAGTGCTTCAGGAACTAATAGTGGTATGAAGACCTCCCTGTTGGATATTAACACAGGCTACTGTGGTTTCCACTCCAGTCCTCTGTTTAGGCGGGAACAGAGGTTCAATCTGATTGGTTAAGAGGTCTGATAGCTCCCTATAAAAGGAGAGCTGTCAGACCTAACTGCTGCTGGATTGTACAGACTTGACTGGTGTAATAAAGAGCTGTTGTTGTGTTAAACCTGAGTCTGCCTTCTCATTGCCCTATCTAACACTGGCGGCGAAGGTGGGATACAGAGGCAGATAAGGTGAAGAACGAGCAATGAGTCAATCCAGCAAGTGAATCCAGCCCAGAGCATCGGCACGGCATCAAGCAGCCATTGCAAGTGGCAAACTCAAATTGCTTCAAGACAAAATGGCCATGCATGCCCCGCCAACTCCGTACGACCCAGTGGCCGAACACTGGGAATCCTACATGCTGAGGTTCGAATGCTTTCTTGAGGCAAACAACCTCATGGGGGTTCCAGACTCCCGCAAGAAAAACCTCTTCCTGGGCTACTGCGGCTGACAGGTCTTCGAAACGGCAAAAGACCTATCGGAGCCAACTCCGATCCAAGTGGTTACATGGGCAGCCCTACAACAGACTTAAAACGCATTACGCACCCAAGCCTTCAAGACACGTTCGCCACCACGAATTCAACGCGCGGAACCAGAAGGAGGGAGAGTCCATCAACCAGTACGCTGCGCCCTGCGAAAGGCAGCGACGTACTGTGACTTCCGTGACCTGGACAACCAAATCCTAGATCGCCTGATCTGTGGAGTGCGGGACATCCATCTGCAGAGACGTCTGCTCACAAAATCAAACATGTCTCTGCAGATCGCACTCAACTAAGCCAGAACGTCTGAATTGGCCCACAAGTCCACGGAAGCCTTGCAGCGCCAGCACAACGCGCCACAACCCACTCTGAAGCAGGCGTGCGTCCACCATGAGGCCGCAGACTGAGAAACCTCTGACAGCTACCGCATGTGCAGTAGTCGCACAAAGCCGGCGCAAAAATTCGACTCACGTTTGCTGCCCTGCGCAAGCTGCAGAGGGAACCATGCCCTGTCTACTTGCAGATTCCGGGACGAAACCTGTCAGCGTTGTGATAAAAAGGGGCACATCGCAAAGGTGTGCCGGAGCAAAGTCCCTGCCACCACATGGCAGCCAAATTCAAACCGCCAACAGAGGCCCAACCCAGAGGCCTGGCGGAAATACCAAGGGCGCCCAGAGAGAGAACCCAGGGAGAGAGCCCAGAGAGAGTACCCAGAGAGAGAACCAAGGATAACCTATCAAACCACGATAGGGCAAGTCCGCACAAGGCGGCCAAAAAAGCTGAAAGTCACAGTCCTCATTGAGGACGCTCCCTGCTAGCTTGAAGTCGACACTGGATCATCACTCACGATCATCTCCTGGTCGACCCTGAAGCAAGCCATTCCAAGCCTGAAAAAACGACAGCTTCGCACACCAGACATCATGCTGCGCGACTACCAGGGGAACCAAGTCCCCATTGTGGGCCAGGGCACCTTCCGAGTCCAGTTCAAGGGCATCAGCACCAAGCTGCCCATGACAGTGGCCAGCACACTGCTACAGAGCCTCCTGGGGCTAGACTGGTTCGAAGCCCTGGGATTGGAAGTCACTGGCATCAACGCCATCACGAACGGTGGCACCGATGTAATCTTTAAGGAGTTCGAGGACGTCTTCAGCTCCGGCCTCAGTAAGTATGTGGGGACACCAATTTCTTTTATTTGGACCCCAACGTCGCGCCTATCAGGCTAAAACCCAGGAGAGTGCCTTTCGCTCTCTGCCCTAAAATCGATAGGGAAATTGACAAACTGGTGAGCCAGGGGATCCTAGAACCAGTCGACCATGCTCGCTGGGAGACCCCTCTAGTGATCCCGATCAAGCCGGATGGGTCAGTCTGCATCTGCGGGGACTATAAATGTACAATTAATAACACGCTGCAACAAAGCGCCTACCCTGTGCCCATTGTACAGCACCTACTACATTCGCTAGGGCCAGGAAAAGTTTTTGCTAAATTAGATATGGCATAGGCATACCAGCAGTTGCCTGTAGATGGCGCCACAACAGAGGCCCAAACCATTGTGACTCACAGGGGTGCATTCAAATGCAACCGCCTGCAATTTGGAGCTAGTATCGCCCCGGGACTGTTCCAAAGTGTCATGGAACAGCTTTTGCAGGGGATACCAGGAGTCGTCCCCTATTTCGACGACATTTTGGTATCGGCTGCAAATGAGGCGCAACTTTTAAAAAGAGGTAGGGCTGTTTTGACCAGAATTCACGAAAAGGGCCTCCGACTTAAAAAAGAAAAATGCAAAATTAATGTTCCCAGGGTAGAATTCCTAGGGTACATGATTGATGGTTCTCAGATCCACCAGACATCCCAAAAAGTAAAAGCAATCCAGGACGCCCCTACACCTCGCAATCAGACCGAGCTGCAAGCTTTCCTCAGGCTCCTTAACTTCTACAGCGTCTTTCTCAAACAGAAAGCTACCGTCGCTGAGCCCTTGCATCGCCTCCTGGCTAAAAATGCCAAATGGTCCTGGGGCTGAGCCGAGGCCACCGCATTCTCCGGGGTGAAACGCCTGCTCACAGCCGACTCCCTGCTGGTCCAGTACAGCCAAACCCTGCTGCTGGTTCTAACATGCGACGCTTCTCCTTTTGGCATCAGTGCTGTCCTCAGCCACTGCATGCCCAACAGTGCGGAAGCCCCCATTGCTTTCTACTCACGAACCTTGTCTCCTGCTGAACGGAACTATAGCCAGCTGGACAGAGAGGCTTTGGCTGCAGTAGCGGGAGTCAAAGGTTTTCACGAGTACCTCTACGGCCACAATTTCGAACTTGTAACGGACCACAAACCATTGTTGGGGCTGCTGGCTGGGGACCGACCTACCCCGGTTTCCCTGTCTCCACGCATGACCAGGTGGACTGTTTTCCTGGCTGCCTACTCATACACGCTCATCCGCCACCCTGGATCCACGTTGGGACACGCCGACGTGTTAAGCCGCTGTCCCCTACCAGAACTGTTGGCCGACCCCACTCCTTCTTATTGACTGCCTGGACTCTGGACCTGTCTCTTCCACTGACGTTGCCCACTTTTCTGCCAAATACGCTATTATTAGAAAGAAATAGAAATTTAATTAGAAATTTAATTTGTTAGCCGCACCCTCTCCGCAAGGGACTCGGGGCGGCGTACAATAAAATATACATACATACATATAAACATAAAAATACACATATATACATACATATACATACATGCATGGAGGAGGTAATAATTAAAAATACATTATATTAATAATAATAAAAATTAAATTAGTCATTAAAATACCCCGAAATAATAATACAATTTAAAAAAGGACTGTCAGGAGGAAAAGGAGGTTCTTAACTGGGTGTGGAGGGGGTGGCCCAAGGGGCCTGTTGGGGCCGAATGTTTTTTGCTAAACGTGATGAGCTGTTGGTTATCAAAGGTTGTTTACTGTGGAGGGACCGGGTGGTTGTTCCAAACAAACTGCGAAAGGCAGTATTGGAGGCATTACATGTGGGGCATCCTGGCATCGTCAGGATGAAGTCATTGGCTAGGAGCTACGTCTGGTGGCCTAACATGGACAGGGAGATAGAAGAGTGGGTGGCTACCTGCACTCCGTGTCAGGAATCCAGACCAGCTCCCCCAGAGGCGCCCACTAAGGAGTGGGAGCGCCCTCAGGCACCCTGGTCTAGGGTGCACATAGATTTTGCAGGCCCCGTTCATGGCCAAATGTTCTTCATACTTGTGGACGCATATTCGAAATGGCTAGAGGTAGCCCTGATGACCTCTATCCCGGCAGAGGCTGTCATCAAGGTGCTACGGAGACTTTTCTCCACGCACGGCCTGCCCAACATCTTGGTCTCTGACAACGGGCCCCAATTCATGGCCATGCAATTCAAGACCTACTTAGCTAGCCAGGGAATTCGGCATGCCCTAGTCGCGCCATTCCATCCGGCCTCGAATGGACAAGCAGAACGAAAGGTGCGATCAGCAAAAGAGGCCCTCGCCAGAATGGGCCCGGGTGATGGGCAAACACGGGTTGATCACTATTTGCTAATACAACATATTACGCCAAGCGCCAGCACTGGGAAAAGCCCCTCCGAGCTTCTCATGGGTCACTGTCTAAAGGCCTACTTAGACCAGCTACACCCAAACTACTCTGCCACATCGCCCCCAGACCCCACAAGCAAGATTCAGAACTTTAGCATAGGGGATTCAGTATACGCCCACAACTATGCCGGGGGAACTCTGTGGATTCCTGCTACGGTGATAGGCATCACCGGGCCTCGCTCTTACTTACTAGAGCTAGAGGATGGTAGAAATTGGAGGAGGCACATTGACCAACTCCGTGGTCGCCTCTCCCACTCCAATCTTAGGGTAACAGATGAAACTCTGAAACCAAACGGCCAAGGCCCTACCCAAAAGGAGCAAACATTCACTCCTTTCACAGACAACTCAAACCCGAAATATCTGGCAGACTTATCTGAGCTTGTTGCAGGCCCACAGCAAGCTCCGAGCGAGCAAGCTCAAGGAACTCCAGCCGCAGCCTGGGGTAAGTTCCAGCAGGTTCCACAAAGCGGAGCTGGAAAGCACACAGGTCCATCCGACCTGCCTGAAGAGCCGATTCCAAATGAACTGTGCAGGTCTGATAGGGTTAAACAAAGACCCACCTACCTCAAGGACTATGTAACCAATTGGAACACTCCGACCAAGAGGGGAGGGGTGTTAGATATTAACACAGGCTACTGTGGTTTTCACTCCAGTCCTCTGTTTAGGTGGGAACAGAGGTTCAATCTGATTGGTTAAGAGGTCTGACAGCTCCCTATAAAAGGAGAGCTGTCAGACCTAACTGCTGCTGGATTGTACAGACTTGAATGGTGTAATAAAGAGCTGTTGTTGCGTTAAACCTGAGTCTGCCTTCTCATTGCCTTACCTAACACTCCTTCTCTCTATAACTGAAGGAGCAATTTACTGCAAGGAGTCCTGGTCAAAGGACTATGTGGAGGTTTGGACTGCACATTGATAAAAATTCTTAATCCTCATCTCCCTTTATTATTAATGAATTAACTTACATATTAATAATTGCATTATCTGTGGAAATATGTTATAAGTATGACTAGGACTTTTGTTGTTATTCATTGTGGGCTTTTTCCATTTATTCTCTCTCTCTCTCTCTCTCTCTCTCTCTCTCTCTCTCTCTCTCTCTCTCTCACACACACACACACACACACACACACACACACACACCCCTCAGAAGGTTAGGAGCAAAGGCCTGTATAGTACTTGTATGGCAGACTACTGAGAAACTGAGAGGCTGAAAAAAGTACCCCAGAATATCCCAAAACCATTTTGATGTGGTTGCCAAGAAATATATCTCCATACAGTCACCATAAGATCACCAAATAAAATTAAAAGTCATGTCTTTATCATTTATTTTCTTTTCCTTAATTCCTGCATTTTTGTTTTGGTTCTTTTCTTCTCTCTTTCATTTTTCCTCTATTTTTATTTTAAATATTAGTTCTTGTTAGTTTTCATTCTGTATTCCAAATTTTTTTTTAAAGGAAATTAACATCACTGAAATCAGAGTTGCTCCTCCGTAAAGTTAAAAGGTCTCTCTGGTGCCAATACAAGGCAATTTTGTTTTGGCTTGGATACTAAGAAGATTCAGAAGAGGTAGCCTTGCCTTGGATGGCAATCATCATCATCTTCATAATTTCCTTAGAAAGAGGCAAGACCAAAATACTTTCACTTTATGGTCCACAGTAATGATCGAGTTGACTCAGCTTGGAGGAAACTTAAGATTTAAATTGGTGTAAAGATACAATTTTATATACACTCATTAGGTAATCAACCCTAACAAAACATATGAGGTTTGCATCTGGATTTATTTCCTTTTCCTGTGTAAATTGATAACTGCTTCTATGAAAACTTTCACCAAAAAAATCTTGTATTTGTTACTTTGCTAACCAGTAACTCAAATTGGCTACATGGACAAGCTGAGATTTTGAGTAAATACAAAAGTGTTACCCATTTTTAGAAAGAATATTTTAAATCTCTTTCCCCTTACTCAAATTGTTTTCAACCCCGGCTCATTTAGGAAGAAAAAAAAATCCTTAAATAAATAGGATTTTAGGAAGCAAACCAGAGACAGATTTGAAGCCTGGAGGAATACAGAAGACAAAGAAAAGTAGGAGAAGAGATAGATTTCCATCACAGTATGTATAGTGTACACACCAAGGAACACAACAGCTGTGCTGCTTTCAGGCTTCTTCCTGATGAGGTTTGGGGTTTTGCTAGAAAAGGGGATGACACATTCAGCTCCAGCTGGAATTTTTCCCTTGGATTTTGTCTCATGGGAAATTGCTGTTTCTACCCCGCACCCCCCAAAAAGAGAGCATCTTGCAGCTCTGTGCTAAGGACTGTACATTAATAATTGTACAACACTGTCTGGCATACAACATGCTGAGAAAGAGGACAGATACACTCGAATTAAGCAGCCAACCTGCAGCCTTGGAACAACCAAAGATCATCTGCCAATTTTTTCTTCTTGTTTCTTCCTCCCCCGTATTTTACTTAGAGGTGAGATAAGAGAATCAGAAGGAAAGAAGGGAAAAAAGAGGACGATGGAAAGAGAGGGGGGAAAGGATCTGTTAGAAAGGTATTCAAGATTTTGCCTCTGACTTCATTCACTCCCTGCTTCACCTCTGGATTGTCCTTAAAGAATGTGACATGTGAAAGAAAATAAGTGTTGCCTAGCTGAATTTCAGTTCTGGCCTCTAAAAATATGTAATTCTTATATTCCCAATGCCAGCACAATCATTTAACTGTATAGGCTAGTTTGGAAGCCTGGCAGTTTGAACGCAAAACATCTGGAGGTACCAGATTACACAGGGTTGCTTTAGAAATAAAGAAGTCTCAAAGTAAACTTACTAGGCAGCTGTAGGAAGTGTTTACCCATTTTTTTCTTCCTTTTGCTACATCCATTCCCCTTTAAAATGGATTTAATCTGCTGTATCCAACCTAAGTGACACAGTGGCTCAGTGGCTAAGACACTGAGCTTGTTGATCAGTGGTTCAAATCCCTAGCACCGTGTAATGGAGTGAGCTCCCATTATTTGTCCCAGGTTCTGCCAACCTAGCAGTTCGAAAGCATGTAAAAATGCAAGTAGAAAAATAGGAATCACCTTTGGTGGGAACGTAACAGCGTTCCATGCGCCTTTGGCGTTTACTCATGCCGGCCACATGACCACGGAGACATCTTTGGACAGTGCTGGCTCTTTGGCTTTGAAATGGAGATGAGCACTGCCCCCTAGAGTTGGGAACGACTAGCATATATGTGCGAGGGGAACCTTTATCTTTTTCCAACCTAACTCTTTGTTTTGTTTTGCCCTGATAGAAGATGTCAGTTCACATAGGATCATAGTGTGATCACCAGAGTCTTTGGTACAAAACCTCTTTTCCCTAAAGCGAAAGCCACCTTCAGTCACTCTCAGAAATGTTCTTCTAAAATTCAGTATGGATGGGAAGAAGATGTCTCCCTGAACAAAGAGGCATAATTAACATTTGCTTCTTTAGCCGAAAGGGAACAATATTTCAAAACTATCTCTGTTGCCTTGTATTGATTGCTAAGAGAAATACATAACCCATCATTAATGTATTGTAGTTAAACAATTTCTTAAGGTTAAACTGTGGTTCATAAATCTGGCATTGCACTGAAGCTTTTTCTTTAAGTAACATCTGCCTTGAAAACTTTTTTTTCTATAAGTTTACACCTGGGAATGGAAATGGTCCACTAACACACTCAGATTAACTCTTTTTCAATGACTTCATATGTTTTAAGGGGCATTCAGAATGGGCGAGTTGAGTTCTCACAAATGCTGATATTTCCCCCACCCCACCCCCGATGATTTCATTTTAATCAGAAAATACAGAATCTGAGATTTGATTTTAAATTTATAGAAGTGGTCATTAATATAATTTATAATCCCACAAATAAATTCCATCTGATCAGACTATAGTTGGTGAAGAAAACCACTGTGAGTGAAATGCTTAACGCTCAGAAAAACCTATTTCCAATTCCCCTCACAAACCTTTTAGCAAACATTGACAACTTTTTAATAAACACCAACAGTTGATTTTTTAAAAAATAAAATAAATACGCAGCAGGAAATTGTTTCTGTTCCAGCTTTTTAAGTAGGGCTTTGGCATTTTCTTCTTTCAACAAAATGTATTTTGAGACTAAACAAACTAACATTTTAGAAGCCTGGATTCTACTTTGCACCACCACTCTGCTCATTTTGAATTTTAAAAATCCCAAAGGTTAACTGTAGCTTTTCAAAAATTTGCCTATCCTGTTCCAAGTCTGGAAAATTCTTGTCAAGGGGGACTCAGTCTGAACTCTGCCCTAATGTAAGACTTAACATAAAGTTTTTAAAAACCTTGTACATAACTTGCATTCCTGGGCAAATATAGTTTAAGTAAGTCCAGAGAATGATGGATTTGCAGTTCTAGATTTTTAATATACATCTTGGGAATTTTTGAACCTTAAGACATGCTATTTTATGCCAGTCTCATTTCAATATTTTGTTGCTACTCTCAGTGAGACAGAGATGTCATTTGCTTATTTTTCAAAACAAAATTGAAGTAGTGTTGCCAGGACTGAGAAAATTGAGGAAATTATTTTTGCCATTTTGGAGGAAGAGTATAAATAGAGGCTGAGTTCCAAGATCTCCATCTTTTAGACTAATTTATATTATACATTTTATATATATATATATATATATATATATATATATATATATATATATATATATATATATATATATATATATATATATATATATATATATATATATATATATATATAATCAATTTCCTCTTTTAATGTAGTAGATACACACAGCATTTGAATTCCAATCAGGTGATGGAGAGGGGAGGCTAAGCCTTTCCCCACTGCAATGGGGAATTTTAAAAAGAAAATAAATACTTTAGCGACCTTTTTTCTTTTTAAAAAAAGTGCCAGAAGAGTGATAGGATGCAATTCATTTTTCTGAGGGCAAACTACTGAACATAAATGTTCAAGTCTCCCACTGCTCATGGTAGTCTTCTTCAAGATCACACACAACTCTTTATAGGTAAAAGTAGAGGTTCCCCTCGCACATATATGCTAGTCATTCCCAACTCTAGGGGGCGGTGCTCATCTCTGTTTCAAGAACCAGCACTGTCTGAAGACGTCTCCGTGGTCATGTGGCCAGCATGACTAGATGCCGAAGACACACGGAACGCTGTTACCTTCCCACCAAAGGTGGTTCCTATTTTTCTACTTGCATTTTTACATGTTTTCGAACTGCTCTAGGTTGGCAGAAGCTGGGAGAAGTAACGGGAGCTCACTCTGATCGACAAGCTCAGCGTCTTAGCCACTCAGCCATTGAGCCACTGCATCCTCAATTCTTTATACAACCAGTTAATTGCATGCTACAACTGAATTCACACATTGTCCCAATCGGGGCTGTGTTCCAGCAGCTGCTACTGCCAGTTTATTCATGGTTGTGCAGCACACGCACTTGATGCGTGCTGTGCGTGCATGCACAATATTATAAAATGCTTCTGTGCATGTGCAGAAGCCAAAAACAAGAGAACTGGTTCAAGGATGTGGCAGGCCTGGGTCACTGCCAGTTCCAGCGACCCAGGCCACCACACTAGTACTAGTTCGGTCAAACCGGTCCAAACCGATAGAAACCCACCCTGGTCCCAATCTATATAAATAAAAATGTAATGTTTGTTTGTTCAAAATCTCAAATCTCCGAACGTTCTCCACCGATTGCTTTGAAAGTTTGATACAATATTGCATTTGATTACGTGCATGTTTTTATATATGTATATTATATAGATGTCACACCTGTGACAGGTAAAAACATGCTTCTTTGTAAAAACATGCTTTTTTGAAAACTAGTGCCATCTGCTGGATATAAAAGCAACACACGCTATACCATAGTGTTCATTCCTTGAGTATAGTATATTCAGAACAGTTCGGCCTCTCTCCAGCTTCGTCCCGACGGTCCCTTTATATGCGTGGCTCGGCTGCAGCTGCACCCTTTCCCCTTTCCGCCCCTCCTCCGACGAGCTTCGCCATTTCCACCAAGGGGAGCTGAAGCCTTTTGGCCTCCCCCTCCCCTCTCTCTCCTCCTCTCCTGCCAGGCCTTTGCTGTCTGCGGTGGGGCGGCGCATGCCCCATCCCTTAAGCCGCCTCCCCCTGCCCAGCCCAGTGGAGCTCCAGTGGAGGTGGAGACGGAGCGTCTCCTCAGCCCGGCCGTCTGCGTGCGCTCTCCACCCCCCTCACAGGGAGCCAGCTATGGCCTCACCAAGGCGGCTCTGACGGGGAAGCGGCAGTGTCAGCCTGAGGTGCAGCAGGGCTGGGGCAGCTGGTGGGTGCCCCGTGAGGTGGTGACTGCAGCGCCGATGGCGTCTCTGGATGGGGCCACGGCCAGCGGGGGCTGCCTCGCATCCGCGTCACCAGGGGTGGCTCCTTCGTCCTCCTCCTCCTCCTGCTCCTCAGGGGACGCCACCCACCTCCTCTCGTCGGCACCGCTGAGGGAAGCCGAGTGGGGGGGGGGCAGCCGTGTCCTCCTCCTCTCCTCCTCAACTCAGCCAGGCCTGGGCCTGTGGGAGCGTCCTCCATGGTGGCTCTTGCAGGGGCCACCATGGCTCACTTCCACACTGGGGCCCCCTCTGCCGGGGGACTTACGCTTTCTCTTTTCTTTTTTTTCCATTTAACCAGACTGGGCCACAGCAACACATGGCCGGGTACAGCTAGTCTGTAATATAGTGCGTACAAATTTAGTTTAGCGTGCTGTATGAACCCAGGTATTAGGCCCCTAAAACCACAGCTTTAGACTCAGCACAGCACATGTCTCTAAAAAATTGCCACTAAGTAAATAAATATGGTTAAGAAAAAAAAAACATAGATTAGTGCAGTTGATGAACCCAACTCCAGAGAATGTAGTTCGGCCTGTAGACTCACTTCTTAAGTAGTTTGACCCTATGTCAAATCCTCACTGCTATACTTGCTGCATCAATTTCCCCACTCTCCCTTGATAAAAATTAAGTTGACAGCAACCTGGACATTGCAACAGCGGGAATCATTCTTTACTGCTTCTGGAAGATTGATAAAGACACAGAAAAAGCCAGGAAATTTCGTAACAGGCATATTGCTCCTGTAGCCTCCCACAATCTAATCAACCTTTCTTCACACTGCCACCTGATATGATTGAGAGAAAACTAATGGGACAGTGAGGCCTCCTATAAGGGGCTGAAGTAGGAAAGACTCCAGGCCTTTCCCAGCAGGAGCAAAGCTAATGAAGAAATAAGAAGCGATCTCCTTGTAATGTCCCTTGTTACATCATCAGGCACATAAAAAGTCCTGGAGCTCAAAGTGAGCACAAGCTCGTGCCAATCAAATATACCCTTTCCGAAGGTAAAAGCCTTGAAAATGCATTTGCTGTATAAATCGGGGGATGGAGGGGGAGATGAGGAAACAAATAAGGTCAGCCTAAAGTGACCTGAAACAGATAACAATGACCTTGGAAATAATTTAGAAAGAGTGCTTTGCTACACATGAGATTGCAAATGTTATTTACAAGAGCATCTTCTCTGAATAAAATACCCATTTGTGTGTTAAAGTCACAAGGGGTCCTACTCTAGATCCAGCAGGTTCTAACAGAGACCAATGAGACCTATCACTACTACTGGCCAGATAGGGAACTTTTGAGATATCCCAGATATTGTAGATCTATATTTATTTTTAAATCTCTTCCCATTGACTGGAACAGTGAAGAGGAAATCAATCATAGGGAGAAAGGAAACTGCAAATTTGCCCAAGATAATGAAGCATAAACAAGATCAGGAATGGCCTTTTCAATGGTAATACATGACTCTGGAAGCTGAACATTACTATGGCGAAGAAAAAAAGATAGTTTTCAAATTGTAGATCTAGAGACCATTACTAAGACTACCATGGTCTGCAAAAAAAAAAAAAAAACCTGAAGCAATCAGTCCTGACTGTTCTCTTGAAGAGATGATGAGCCAACAGAAATTCATCTTACTTTGGGGGTGTCCTGTGTGTAGACAATAGACCAGGAAAAAGTGATTATGCTGGGCATAAAAGATAAGTGGAAATACAGTGAATAAATAGTGGCTATCAGACTTTATGGCACCTAGCTAAATAATATTACCTAATGAGTCAGAAAGCGACATTTCTGAAAATAGTCATTAAGAATCATGTAAAAAGGCTGGAATTCAACATTATTTTTTTCTTTTTTTTATGTTCCTTTCATATTTCAAGGTTGACTCAGCCTTCCATCCTTCCAAGGTCGGTAAAATGAGGACCCAGATTGTTGGGGGCAATAGGCTGACTCTGTAAACCATTTAGAGAAGGCTGTAAAAGCACTGTGAAGCGGTATATAAGTCTAAGTGCTATTGCTATTTCAAACATATACATCAAACAAATATGTGATAAATCTACTTCAGAGTAGACAATTGAGGATCATGGTCTTTGCGCTGACGCAAATTACTGCAAAAATGCTTTCAGGCAGTTTGTGACCTTATGCTATACTTGTAAGAATGACATTGTTGCAACTAATGCTGATGATGGATGAATTGGACAAAAGCCTGCTTTCCAGCTAAACAAAAGAAGAGAGAGGGGGCCAATTAATATCGGTACAATTTCTTTATACTGTATTAGTAGTAAAATCAAGCTTGAAATTTTGCATGGGAAAGTAGGCATGGGACACGTGTTGGGATTAAGAAAAAAATTAGAGAGAAGGGGACACATCTCAGATCTCTCTCTCTCTCTCTCTCTCTCTCTCTCTCTCTCTCTCTCTCTCTCTCTGTGTGTGTGTGTGTGTGAGAGAGAGAGAGAGAGAGAGAGAGATCTGAACCCAACTATTATGGCTTTGTTAATGACTTATTGCATAAACCAAGATTCTGTGGTTTATTTGACAAATGATAAGTAAAACAAATGATGCTAATGTGTGAGGCCTTTGTTTTGCTACTTTATAGCTTTATCCTTTCTTATGTAGGATTGTAACTTCATCCTTATTATAAAACTCCTATTTTGGCTGCCTCCATTACATTTAAAGTATAGGTTGGATTTTAACTTTACAACATTTATCTCCATAAAATAGGTGTTAGTATTTCCAGAATGCAATTATTTTGTAGCAGGCTTGTATTCTGTGTCATATACATAAAATAAAGCTCCTGTCTTTCTTTAATATAACCAGGATTGCTGAATTATAAACCAATAAAATTATCTTCTCCACCCCCTCCTCAACTGACCCGGCTATTTTTTACTGTGCAGCTGTACCTTTCCTACCACAAAAGAAAGCAATGCTCTCTGATCTCCTCCAGATTTATTTGAACATATATTTGGCTGACATTCTACAAAGGTGCAGCAGAAGTTGACTCAAGAACACTGCTCCAACTTTTAACTCTACTTTCTCGGAAGCTTGCATCACTTTTTTTCATGAATAGTGATGCAAGCCTTTTCTTCCCATCAAAATTAGGATGGAAGCCAAGTTAATTTCTCAGTAACCAAGGTTGATTCCAAGACTTTGAACGACTTTGGCCCAGGCAACATAGACCCTTGCCTCTTTGAAAATGAATGAGGCACAATACATGTCTTCTCAAACTTGTATAGGCCTTTAGGCAAAGTAAGAATGACAGCTCTATTGTGACAGTGAAGGAAGGACTTTTAGATAACATTAGATTAAAGAAGGTTTTTTATTATCTCGTGTACTTAAAAAATGAACTACACATAGGGAAATGTTTCACTTTCTGCAGTCTAGCCTTCCCAGTAGTCCCCCATGATACATCTCTCACCAGCTCTATAGCTCGTGCTGGGATTAACATAGTTGAATAAATACATGCGCCTGCAGGAATAAATGGTACTCCTGAGGAAGATGCCTCTCTCCAGATTCAGCTCTACCTCTTATCACTGCAAACACCATGACCAAGGGGAAAAAATACTGTATTTTTCGGAGTATAAGACGCTCCGAAATATAAGACGCACCTTGCTTTTGGGGAGGAAAACAAGAAAAAAGCTGCCTTTGCCTCCCAGCAATTTGCCTCCTTGCAGCAAACAGCAGTCTGTTTCAGTTTCAGCACAGCCTGATTAGCACAAGCAGCTGATTGTCAGTTGGAGCAGCCTCCCGATGATCAGCTGTTTCAGGCTGCAGGGATTGGCATAGCCTATTGCCGCCTCCGCGCGCCCCACTTTTGGCCTCTGCATTCCATTTTCAGCCTCTGCGTGCTCCGATTTTGGCCTCCACATGCCCCATTTTCTGTCTATTCCTAGCGGCTGGGATCGGAATGGGTGGGAAATGGGGCATGAGGAAGCCGAAAATGGTGTGTGCGGAGGCCAAAAATGGGATATGGAGGCCAAAAATGGGGTGTGCGGAGGCAGCAATAGGCAATGGCAATCCCTGCAGCCAGAAATAGCTGATGGTCAGGAGGCCGAGCCAATCGTCAATCAACTGCTTGTGCTAATCAGGCTGTGCTGAAACTAAAACTGAAACAGGCTGATTGCTGCAAGGAGACAAATTGCTGGGAGGCGGAGGCCAAAGGGTGGGGGCCAGTGGGTGGGCGGGGCTACATTCAGTGTATAAGATGCACCCAACTTTTCACCCTCTTTTAGAGGGGGGGGGGCATCTTATACTCTGAAAAATATGGTATTTTATGTGTGAAGAATTCCGGATTGTTATAATGATCATAATGGAATGGTTGATCATTACCTTCTCTGACTGGGTGCTCCAATGAAATAAGGGGAAAAGTGACAGTATCTGACCTACAGTTGACATAGCTAACTTGAAGAAGAAAAATAAGAGTTTTGTGACACCCTAACATCAGTCCTTCAAGGAAGGCCAAGGCATAAAACATATTCCACAAAAAATATTGGAACTCTAATTTATAGAAATGAATAGCCTATAGTTATAGAATTTTGACATGACAGCATTTTCTTTCTTTTCCTCAAGAATGGAACACTTTATTCCCCCCCCCCAGCTATCTTGTTCTCCCAACCTTAAATCACGTTTTGCTAAATGCACTGCAACATGCTTTCTCCAAGGTAACGTCTGGACTCTACGCACTCAAAGACTACTTGATCTATTTCCCTCTTACATTGAAGCATCTACAGAAGCGTTTCATGGAGATCTTGGAAACTAAACAGGTTAGGGCTTAGTACTTTAATGAAGGGATTGTAAGGCTGTCATCTAGATTGAGATGTAGCAAAACAAACTGGATGTAGACAGTGAGAAACCACACCTATAATGTTATCAAGAAGTCTGTACCAATGTAGTCACCAAGAGTCAGACCTGACTTGAAGATGATTTGACCTTTAATTTTATGAGTACATGGATGAGCATTCAGACTCAACTGTTGTGTGGATCACATTGTCATTGCATACTAACTGATAACCCGGCACTGCCCAGGTATTTATTTATCCCAATCCTGTATTAGGCAGGAATAGCGATGTCAAGTGGCAATGTAAGTGCGGAATGGACTGTCCTCCCTCCTTCCATGAATGTTGCTGCAATTCCTGAAGAAACTAAAAATTCCTAAAAATGTTTTCCCTGTGCCCCCGGAAGTGTAATTTCTAATGTTGGATTTTCCCCCTCACCAGAGGGAGCCCCCTTGTGGGATGCTGTGAAGCTGTTACCATGGCAACTCCATTGCACTGTACAGTAGAAGTCATTTTAAGGCAGTACAGTAGAAGCCATTTTAAGGCACAACAGGTTGTATCTTAACAGAACACCCCCACCCCCAAGGGGTGTTAGGGATGTCTTACTCCCAGAGTATATTTTTCCAGAGAGTAAGTCATCTGTCTACCATGTTTGGTTGAAATTGCTTAAGGCATTCCAGAATTATGCTGGAACACACACACACACACAATAAATAATAATAATAAATTTGGATTTATTAGCCGCTCCCTTTCCGGGCAGGACACACACACACACACACAGCCATTTTAATATATAGTATTAGTACACATGTACAAATGAACAAAAATGGCCTCCTGAAGCATTTTTTAAATGATCTCTATTTTTTTTATGGTAGTATCTGGGGAAAACAATCAAACCCCATCATTACACCAAAATATTCACTGTAACCTTCTTTTCAAATGATTTGCCTTAGTTGGTTTGCAAATAATGCTACAGGCTGACCTTTTAGATTTGCTCAAAACACCCCACCACCACCACCACCCTTGACTCGGTATGTGTTTACACATTTTTAAAAATGTAAAAAAGAAAATTTGGACTGCAAAGGTTCAGAAATGTTTTTAACTGAATCTGTCATCATGTGCATACGATTGCCATGTCAAAGATAGAGACTTCAGTATAGAGAAAGAGAGAGATGGAGAAAAGGGGGCAGGGAAAGAGAGGCACAGAAAAGGAGCAGTTTCTATTTGACAAGTGCTCTTCTTCAGTGCTCTTCTTCAAAGAAATACTGTACAAAACGAAGCCCCAATTGATTCAATAAGGAGAGAGGGAACTTCACACCAAGGTTAGCAGCTTTAAAGCGAAACATGTTTGGCAAACATGCCCTCAGGGCTAAATCAATTATTTTTAACCATCCTGTCAGTGTTCAGAACCAATGAAGTGTTCTGAAATGCAGTGTCGTAACTGAGGGTTACTGAAACATGAAGAATGCTGCCTTCACATGCATTTTGAAGGCACTTCCACCATATAAATTAGATCCAGAACTGCAAACATACATGTTTTTCTTCTGAATACAGTAGAACCACTGGTCACGAATGCTTTTAACCATGACCAAATCGGGTTCCTACCAAAAATCACAATTTCTTTTCTTTCGTAGCCGATTTCCCCTTCTCCGCCATTTTCTTTTAATTTCCAAAATTAGATTCGAGTCAGGACTAAATCCGTTTGTGACCAAAGTTATGAAACAAATTATTGTCACGACCAGAGGTTCCACTGTAGTAGGTAAAAAAATAGCCATCCAAATGTCATTATCTTCCTGTCTTTGGCTAATCTCAAGAAGATAAGCAGAAAATCTTATCACTGCCTGGAGGAAAGTGCACCAGGAAACAGCAAGACTGTAGACTAGACTGCAAGTTTAAATATCAATCGACTGATTGCCCAGAAGAAGGAATGGCAAGACATTTTAATACTGTTGCCTAGAAAATAACACGAATGGGTTGATGTGGTAACGAGGATTCAAGTCTGACTTGAGGAAGACTTTATTGTTGAAAAGCAAAATGGTTTTTGGTAATTTCCAAAACATTGAAGAGGAGATCGGCTGTTGAAAACGTTAAATTCTTGCCAGAAAGAGACTTCTTATATTTCAACAGCTGATGTGAGGTAGTAGAATTGAATTATGACAAAGTAGATACTATTTATTTGTTTGTTAAATTTATTGGCAGCCTATCTTGCTGTGGGTCTACTCTAGGTGACTTGCAATGATTAAAAGGGAGAAATGAAGAGAGGGTAAACAGAAGTAAGATAACAGAACAATAAAACAAACAATGAAAAAGAACATAATGAGAATACATCAATATGTTAACCAAAAGTAAAAAAAGAAAGAAATTAAACCCACAGGTCAATTCAATCTGAACGTTGTCATATGTATAAAATGTAGTGATGGAAGAGAGAGAAAAATGCTGGCAAAAGGATGATCAAAAGTAATTAATTTGGCTGGAATGACCAATAGAGAATATTGAATTGTTCTGCATATGCAATTACTACAATGATCAGGTTTTATAATTTCAGAAGTCCGCCTCCCCTTAGGGGGGAAAATACAAAATGGATTGACATGAATCTATTCCTTGACAGGAATAGATATAAAGCTGTTCATTTTATCTTTAATTTAAATTAATTACCTATAAAAAGAGGTTTTTGGGGGAGAGAGCTGGTTTTAACCATGCATTTATTTTAGGATTCTTTTGATTTGCACACCCTAGAAATATTAGCACAACATCTATTTTGTCAGTGCGCAGATGGATGGTTGAGGACAATTATTGAGAAGTATGACCCTTCCTTTGGCTTCTGAACATCTATTTTAACAAAACAGGAAAAGTCAATCTAAAGCCAGTGACTACCCAGTATTGACATGCAGAGAAAGGTCACATGGACCTTTAGACAGATTCCTGCATGAATCAATGCACTGCCAAATTGATGGAATCTCAACTTAATGTTTTGCCAATAATTGCAAGTGAATTTCATATGCCACCCACTGGTAGCCTTTCTGACAGCTTCAAATGACCTGCAGATTCATTGAATGGGTTGAAATAACCAGAATGTTCAGCAAAGCAAAGAAAGGGAAGGCAGATGGCTCCAGAACATGTTTATACATCACACTCAGTTAGATATGTATCTACAACATATGCATAACAAAGTAAACTGAGGAAAAGAAACTCAGTGCAAAATAGATAAGCAATGTTTGTACTTTCCCCCTCCTAAGTGTTGAAGGGCTCAGTGGCTAAGTCGCTGAACTTGTCGATCAGAAAGGTCGGCAGTTTGCTGGTTCGAATCCCTAGTGCCACGTAACAGGGTGAGCGCCCGTTACTTGTCTCAGCTTCTGCCAACCTAGCAGTTCGAAAGCATGTATAAAATGCAAGTAGAAAAATAGGAACCACATTTGGTGGGAAGGTAACAGCATTCTGTGCGCCTTCGGCATTTAGTCATGCTGGCCACATGACTACGGAGACATCTTTGGACAGCGCTGGCTCTTTGGCTTTGAAATGGAGATGAGCACTGCCTCCTAGTCGGGAACGACTAGCACATATGTGCAAGGGGAACCTTTACCATTTTAAGTGTTGAAGCTTAATTTACAGTGGCTTATTTCTCACAGCAGTTGAGGTGAGAAACATATTTCTGAATGCTGTTCTTCAGCCTGTAGCAGATAAAATATATTTGCAATATCCTAAGCATGGCCAAGCAATACATCAATGCAAAGACTAGGCCTGCATTTCCTTTATGGCTTCCTATTTACAACATTCATTCATTCATTCATTCATTCATTCATTCATTTGGATGTAAAGAAGCACTAAATCACATCAAGCCCCATTTTAAATCTGTTGTGGTACAATCCATATACAGGTACAGGCTGGCTAGGGATTTAAGATACCAATTAGGAAAGGAATAGCTGTGGAAGAATCGGAAAGCAAACATTTAAAACTGTTTTTAGAAAGGTTCTAACTTTCCTTTAGAGACCTTTTTTCAATATGTTATGTTGTCAATGAAAATGACATTACAAAATAGTTCCTTTATGTCCAAGAGGATCTGTTTTTGTTTTTCAGAAGCAATGATGAGAGGAAGGAAGAGGAAAAGGTAGAATTTTTGAAGTGCTTTTATACTTAAAAGAACGCACTGATTGCAAAAGACAAAATGTTATTGCTTGTATGCTTGATTGGAAAAACTTTTTCAATTGCACTTGACAAGTATTTGGTTCAATTTGGTAAAAAAGAAACCAGGCTTGGGAAGAAACTACTAGAAAATAATCTATCTGGATAATCTATTACTAGTCTTAATTTCTCACACATAAAAACACTGTTCTGCCACAATCTTCCTCGATCTGGTGTCCTCTAGATTTGTTTTACTTGATAGAAATTCTGGGATTTATAACCCAACACAGATGGTCCTTGACTTACAATTATTCATTTAGTGATAATTCAAAGTTACAACAGCACTGAAAAAAAAGTGATTTACCATCACAGTATCCCAACAGTCATGTGATCAAAATCTGGGCACTTAGCAATCATCATATATTTACAACAGTTGTAGCATCCCATAGTCACATGATCACCTCTTGTGAACTTCTTGTGAGCTGGCTTCTGACAAGCAAATGGGGAAAGCTGAATTCACTTAATGATTGTATGATTCACTTACAACTGCAGTGATATATTAACAACTGTGGTCAGAAAGGTTGTAAAATTGGGCACAATTCACATAACAACCACCTTACTTATCAATGGAAATTCTGGTCCCAATTGTAAGGACTGCCTGTAGTTAGGAAAGGTTGATTATATTGTATTGTATTGTATCGCATCGCATCACATCACATTGCATCGCATTGTATTAATTATACCATACCATACCAAGTTATGTTAGGTTATGTTGTGTTGTGTTGTGTTGTGCTGTGCTGTGCTGTGCTGTGTTTGTGCTGTGTTTGTGTTGTGATGTGATGTTCAGGGGTGAAATCAACTTACCTTCATCACCGATTTGCAAATGTGAGCACATGCATACAGGACCTTGCGCGCATGCAAATAGCGTCAAAAATGGAAAGTGATGACATCAGGGTAGGTGGGCAGAGCCTCCCGCTGCCACCACTACCAGTTTGCCCAAACCAGATAGAACCGGCTGAATTGCACCCCTGGAACTTATGTTATGTTATGTTATGCTGTGTTGTGTTGTGTTGTGTTGTGTTATGTTATGTTATGTGATGTGATGTGACGTGTCGTGACATGACGTGATGTGATGTTTGTGTTATTATGTTATATTATGTTATGCCATGCCATGACATGACATGACATGCTATACTATGTTATTACAAATACAGTATTTCAACTCCTAATGACCATATAATCACATACTTTTTTTTTGCCCCAAAGAAAGTGACTTGCCATTGCTTTCTTTCAGAATTGGTTGGGGGTTTTTTGAGCTGAAGAAGCTTCTTGGATGAGAAATGAAACATGCAATATCCTTATAAGGTTCATCTACAACAACAAAGGACCTATTTTAAACAATTAAAAAAGAAAAAGCCATCTTATAGGAGTCTTGGTAAGGTCAACAACAAAGGATCTATTTTAAACAATTAAAAAAGAAAAAGCCGTCTTATAGGAGTCTTTGTAAGGTCTATTAAGTAGTTTGCCTAATGGATCAGTTTTCCATCATTATTTCACCAGCATCTCCTGACATAGCTGGAGAAGTTTTTGGATTAAAATATGTAGAAATGACCTTGTTTCTCAATCCAAATGGCTCCCAGGACAAGTCAAGTGAAACTAGCAATGAGCAAGATAATTTCAGAACTCAGGCTGACAATTTAATAGTCATTACACACATAAGCACATGCACACACACGGGTGCGCGCACACACACACACTCCATAGGGTGGGAAAGGAAGGGGGTAAAATGTAGTCATAGTTTATATACTTAGACTCAAAGACCCAAGCCACCACAAGGTAAAATAAACATAAGAAGTTCTAACAATTAGAAGAAAGGATAGTTTACTATATAAACATATCTAATCAAATAATGTTTTAAATTCCAAAGTAGAGGAAAAAAACCCACAGACAAACTCAAAGATTGATTCTAAGGTCCATGAAGGGGCATTTCTGATTGGGGCATTGAACTCCAGAGTTCTTTTTCATTGTCTTCAAAGTTTACACAAACAAACCAACTAATAGAAATTCTTCTTGTTATCCACTTGAATAGAAATCGTTATGGAAGAGTGGTAAGGAATGGCCTCTTAATTTAGGAAGAAGCCCTTGATTCTCATTCATTTTTCTGTGGCCACAGAGCTGACAGAGTCGGTTTTTCAGCAAAGTTCTTCCTTCTGTAGACTTCTTTTGCTTGGCCTGAAACGGAGAAAATAAAACCAGGAAGTAAGCAGGATGCTCAATTGATATATTGTGTGGTTTAGCTCTCAGATATCAGGCTTCTCGTTCCATCTCATAAAATACAGCCAAGAAAGATTTGGAATGCATTCATTCCAGTTGATCTATTTAGCAATGAGGTCATCTATAGCTGCTTTATCATAAACAAACTAGTTGCCAAGATTTTAACAAATATTGGTGCTCTTTTCTTTTTTAAACAGGAAGTCCAAGCTGGACGACAGCATCTTATAGTGCCAAAGGGCAATAGAGATAACTTCATGTTTTGACAGCTTGGGTAGAAAATACAAATCCAACAATCCATGATAAAATTGAATTTCTGTCTGGTGCCACAAATACTGCAATGGTAAAAAGAATTCATATTTTTAAAAGTAGTACATATTACAGCTGTGACCAATCCATCCATCCATTCATTCCATTTATATGATTGCCCATCTTAAATACATAACTATGTGTATCTAACAATGAATAAAAACAAAACATATTTATTTTTATAGCACAATAAAATAAATAGCCTATACAGCAGCCAAGATGAATACCAAGCAACAACAATTGACACAACAATGGTACAGGTTAACTCTCTCAGTGCTCCAAGTTCACTTATAAAACTAGGTCTTCAAGACCTTACAGATATTCAGCATTGTTGGAATAAGTCTGATCTCTTGGGGAATTATGTTCCAGAGATTGAGCACCATGACAGAAGAGGCTCTTATCCTGGGTCATGTCAGACCCAAACCCAGACACCACAGTAAAATCCAATTGAGTCCAATTCTTCATTTGCTTACACTTAATGGACAGAGTCTTGCCAGACTAAAGCTATAACCTTCTAATGTAATAGATATACCCTGGGAGATTCTAGACTGTGGCTATCCCAAACCTCATCCTCTCACCCCCATCCAGCTTGGCATTATGCGGTGTCTTAATTTGGGCTTCTCTCTAGAATGTCTTTGGAGATTCTCAGTCATCCAGGTCATGGATGTCTCAAAACATTTCTTTCTAGAAAGTATCACTACCACCCTGGGAAACTTTGGTGCTCTTGCCAGACACCCTACCTCCACTTCTTCTCTAGGTGCACATTCCTGCCAAATGATGTTCCCTAATGGTAAGGATCCAGATGTGTAACAGGATAGGTAATTACAAGGGGGGGGGAGAATTCAAGTCCTGCAAGTAACTTGGTCCTATGCTATGCAGGGCTTGTTGTGCCTTCAAGTCAACGTTGACTCCAAGTGACAACCTAGACTAATAATGGTTGCAGTTTTCCTAACAGGTTTTCAAAGTGTTTTATCCTTGCTTTCTTCCCAGGGCTGAGACAAAAGGACTGGTGCAAAGTCATCCACCTGTTCCATCCCTAAAATGCAATGGGAACTCACATTGCCTTCACCACTACATCAAACGAGCTCTCATTTATAGAAGCATCTATATATTTGTCTACATCTATCCACTAGTCTTAATTTCTAAATACCCTGTGTGTGTGCGCGCACACACACACACACACAGACACACACACTTTCAACTTCAGTGGCATTTGTTTTGCTATTATAAACATAATTTTCCCTCTCAGTAAAAGATGTAGGAATGCTTATCAAATCTGTAGATAATTGTTTCCTTTCAAAATTGAGAAAAAATAAAAATAGCTAATAAAAGACTTAAATAATGTTCAACATTATATTCATAGGTTTGTAGAACGGCAGGAAAGTAACAGAAATAGACATAATATTCACTTAGGAAATAAAAATCAAAAGCATGCATATAACATTGGATAGCTGTCTTGGTAATTCCGCCCCCCCCCCCCCTTCCTTCACTTGTGTCCGATTCTTGGAAACTGCCTAGATGAGACCCTACAGTTACATTAGCAAAGTTTTTCAGAAGAGGTTTGTCATTGTTGGTACTAAGAAAAAAGAGCTTGCAATAGTAGTTGATTGCAAATGAAATATGTTCCACAAGTAGAACGGGTCTGCAAAAAGCCAAATGCAATTTTAGGCTATGTGAACAGGAATACAATTTCCCAATCACTGCAAGTAATTATTTCACTTCTGTCAGCTTTGGCCAGACACCACTTCACTCTGAATGACTTTGGACAGCACAGTGTAAGAACAGTTCAGAGAAATTAAAACTGGTTCCGAGGAAGGTAGTATGATGAATGATCAGGGGATGGGAGATGAACCTTATGAAGAGAAAATGGAGAAGATGAGGGTGTTTGTCTTGAGAGATAACTAAGAGACATATGAAAGCACCCTATTCTTGACCTATTCTTTCTTGTCTTAGAATGGAAGAGGTGCATTTGGGTTTACTTGGGGGACTGCCAGAATACCTGTCTTGCTTTTGGTTTCAAATGCAAATCCGCTCATATGATTGCCATGAAAATTAGCAGTTTACTCAAGCGAAAGAGGTAACAGCAGACAATTTTTAAAAAAAAATTTATGTAGCAAAAGATGAATCAAAAGAAACAAAAGAAAAAGAAATAAACCAAAAACCTACAAGAAAAGAAAAATGTAAGAAACATATAAATGACTTCTGACCTTCTTCTCAATGGATAATTAATAATAATAAGCAATTATTATTGTTGTTGTTGTTATTATTAATAATAATAATAATAATAATAATAATAATAATAATAATAATAATAATAATAATAATAATAAAATACTAATTTTATTGGTCCTCCTCCCTCTTAAATTTTTTTGCAAATCCTCTCACTCCCTCTTTTATTTTGCATCTTGCTTAACATTCAAATCCATTAATCATCAATTCATTTTTTCCCTTTTTTCAGAAAAGAGTCCATCTAAGGTTTCCAGTCTTAGAAAAATATCTGCCCCACTGTGTTGTTATTCAAAAGTGCTGAGAACGTTGAGGTCTTTATCCGGGCCTTTGGAGAAGCAGACCTTGTCAGCCCTTATATGTAGTCCAAAGAAAAAGCTCCAAACATGAGTACTAACACTCCCTTTACTGTAAGGTTACAATAACAGAATCTTGCAAGTCTGAAAAGACATCTCTCCCCTTTCCAGTGAAACTATGGATGGTCTGAGACTTCTGAGATGTTTGCTCCAGTCCCACTCCTTCTGTGTGCTGATCTGCCTCTTATCTGACAATGCCCAATATGTGTCCCACCACTTCCTCCTCCTTCTCCTCCTGTCTCTCAAGGACATTCTCTCAGACCATTTGGAGAGCTCTTCCTTCTTTCCATCTAGTCTGCCCCTTTTGTTGGTTTTATTGCAATTTCTTTGCTTTAATGTTGTGAACCACCCAGTTTTTTGGAGTTGGGTTGGATACAGGTTTATTATTATTATTATGGTTGGTCACACAGTCAACCAGCTGTTTAGTCTGGATTTGTCATTTTTATCCCTCTATCAAATCCTTCCCTGGGATAAACCGATGTTGTTTGAAGGTATTAAAGGTACCATCGCACAAATAAGGAGCGTGCATAAGCACACCAATGTGCCTACCGTCCCTGTCCTAATGTTCCCTTTTATCTGTATCCATTTCATGTATTCCAAATCATGTTTTTACATATATATGTAAAATATCTATTACATGCTTGACGAAATAAAATAAAGAAAGAAAGAAAAATATGTAAGAAACAAATAAAGCCACTTTTTGCAGTTGACTGACGGTGTTTTCCTCGGAAACAATGATGTTCAAATGGTGGTCTGTATGCTTTGGGATTGCACTCAAGACACTTATTGCTATCAGTACTGCTTTCTTTTGCCACTGTTTCTATGGAGATTCTCAGCCATCCAGGTCATGGTTGTCCCAAAGGTGTTTTTTCAAGAGGCAACTGGACTTTCTGGTTTTTTTTTCCTTTGAAGACATTTCGCTTCTTATCCAAAAAGCTTCTTCAGCTTCTTAAATAAGAAGAAAAACATCTTCAAAGAAAAAAACAGAAAGTCCAGTTGCCTCTTGAAAAAACACCTTTGGAACGTTTTGCCACGGTTATTCTACTCGTGTTTGCAGGTGTTTGTAATTTTTCATTTTCTCCAGATTTTTTCTCTCTTTCTCTCATTCTGATTTCTCCAGGTATTGCAATGTCCACTATTCAGACTTTTTTGTTTTTCTCACTGGCAATTGTTAAGTTTGGGGTGTTATGTGACAGATGCTTGTCTGAACTCTAAATTCCAGAGTACTGTAGCTTCTTCATTCTCTATTACTTTATTTTTTTTTTGTGGTCCCACCAGTTCTTGCTTGCAGGCAAAAGATATTTCTTTCAAAATAGTAAGAGCAATTTGATGGAAGTACCAACCATTCAGAGAAGTGATGGCTCCTTTTCACTGGACCTGTACAAGCAGGAGGCTAGAAACCATCTGTTTAGAAGTTTTAATTTGGATTCCTGCGGTGAGTAAGAGGTTGCAAATCTGTTCTTCTCACTCATGCGAACTTTAGATATTCAGCCACAAAATTAGAAGGTAGCAGGAGATCTACTTCAGTTTATCCCAATAGCCATGAGTCAGAATATTTTATGCTGTGACCTACACTCATTTACAGGTTAAACCATACCATCTCTAGTGCAGTGCATCATAAGCAATATCACAATGTTATTTCATACAGGTTCCATATGCCCTTATCATAAGAAAATTCACAATCCATTTAAATGAACTAAATGAACACAAAATCAATCCATGGCCTTCATGTATAAAACAGCATGAACAAGTTAAATACAATATATAGGATTTCTTGTCCTGGGCAATGCTTTTCATTTGATGTGTTCCATGCTGAGATACATATTTAATTAGTTCATGGGGAGGCTCAGTGTATCATGGAAAAACCATAATTTAATTGGCAGCAGTTAAGTGGGAGTTTGTTTCAGCCCTGAACAGTCCTGGGATGGTTTCAGGCTAACTTAACCTCCTTTGGCCTACTGCTTTGCTTAAATAGAGATGAAGGGGTAATAAACATTTAACCCTCTCTTCTATCTGCTGGCATAAAGATAAAGACTTAGGAAAGGCCTCTATGATAGGATTTCTTTAGCAACATTTTCTCACTTTATGTGTGCAATTTTCACCCTACTGGCTATCTAGTGCAGGGGTCTCCAAACTTGGAAACTGTAAGAATCATGGACTTCAACTCCTAGAATTCCTCCACTAGCATGGCTGGGGAGTTGAGGTCCACAAGTCTTAAAGTTGCCAAGTTTGGAGATCCCTGTTCTATGTAGATAGGTATGAAACAACAGGGTTAGGTGGCAACTCTCTCTCCAACTCAGAGATAGAAGAGACTTTTGCAGAAGCTGATGGATGCTCCCCATTTGACTAGATGATCTGTGTTCATCTACCACTGGTTCACGAGACTTGTCACACTCTCAGAGCAGTGCAGTGCACTTGATTACTCCTGTCATCTGCATATACTCATAAAGTAGCATACATTTACAGTATGTGTATAAGAGACCTAAGTGCAAGAGTGAAGCCAAAAGCAGTGAGTTGTGGTTGCAAAGGTCAAGAAGAAGGGGAGCCCATTATATTTTCACTCGTGGATGATTCTCCGCAGCAGAGTTGTCAAGAGAGACAGACTCACAGTGCACATAAAAACCAACATTACACCCTTTGCATAACAATGTTACCTTTTGTGCCAGGTTCTGCTGCCATTTATAAGCACAGGGGAAAGGAAACCTTTAGATCATTGTGAGCTACAGTGAATGCTTTCAGGGGGGGAGGGAGATTCCAAAAATAAATAATGTCATGTACTTTTTCTTTTTGTTTTAAACTATGTTAATTAAGACTTGGTTGTTGCACTTGGGGCTGACGAGATCCAGCTGCAAGTCCACACTTGACTGGGTAGCTCATTGGTATTCTTACCTGTTCTATTTCATAGAACAGGTAGTCCTCATCTAATGACCAGTTGCTTAGGAGCCATTAGAATGTATGATGCATCCATACACACACAAAAAGCTACAAATGACCTGGTTCCAATATTATACTGGCTGCACACACATCCAAAGTCACATGACTGCATTTTGGGCAAGTAATAACCAGCTCACCTTTACAACTGGTTGCAGAGGTCTGCCCTCACATCACTGTCATTTACAATGGGCGGCTGTTGGGTTTTTTGGCCAATTTCTTAGAAAAAAATCTTTACTAATTTCTTGGTTTTGGCTGGTTTCCAGCAGAAAGTATCTATTATGTATTTACTTAATGACTATCACATTTGCTTAAAGACCAACAGACTCATTTAATGGCCACCACATTCACTAAACTGTTTAGTTTGCTTTATTGTCATTGCACATGATACAACGAAATTAAATATCACTATGTTTGCTTAACAACCACTACAAAAATGTAGGAAAGTCTGGCCCATGATCACACACGGGTGCGTCAGTTCATGATTTACGGTGGAAATTCCAGGTTCCATTGCAGTCAGAAGTCAAAGACTACCGTACCTGCAACAGAATTCATTCCTTAGGGAAGGATGAAGATATTCCCATGTACCTCACAAGCATGAAGAAATGCAAGACATAAGTACATTTTAGGCTTTATTTTACAAATAAGACATAAAATTGAATTACTTTTGTAGGATAGTCGGAGGAGTCACACAAATGAGGCTTTCCAGAACTGCTCTTTCCCAGATCAACACAATGTCTCTCAAATCATGCTTGCCTTAGATCAGTGGTGGGTTCCTGCTGGATCGCACCGGATCGCGCGCGCTCCCTTTCAGCGCTCCACCTGGCCAATGTTGGCCAAGCCAGGTGGAGCGCTGAAAGGGAGCGCGCGCGATCCGGTGCGATCCGGGAGGAACCCACCACTGCCTTAGATGTCATCAAAAATTGGCTGCCAATAAGTTTATCTGTTGTCATCAAGGCCCTACATGCAGTGGTGGGATTCAGCCAGTTCGTACCACTTTGGGAGAACCGGTTGTTAACTTTCTGAGCAGTTTTGTGAACTGGTTGTTGGAAGAAATCATTAGGGCAGAGAACCGGTTGTTAAATTATTTGAATCCCACCACTGCCAACATGGATGCAGTGGGACCAAAACTTAGGAATTTGTAGGGATTCAATAACAGCAAAAAGAATAATCCTTAGGAGATATGAAAACACTATAATTACAGGTACAAAGGACTAGATTTCAGAGGTTTAACAATTTTTGAGAAAATTGCCAGTACATATTCTGTTAGTCATAAAATGTCACCTTATCTCTCCCTTTGGAAAAAAAATGGAAACATACTTGATGAACTTTGAAAACTTTGAAAATTAACTATGTTAGCAGAATAACAGAGTTGGAAGGGACCTTAGAGGCCTTCTAGTCCAACCCCCTGTTCAGGCAGGAAGCTCTATACCATTTCAAACGAATGGTTGTCCAATCTCTTCTTTAAAACTTCCAGTGTTGGAGCATTCACATGTTCTGGAGGCAAGTTGCTCCACTGATTCATTGTTCTAACTGTCAGAAAATTTCTCCTTAGTTCTAAGTTGCATCTCTCCTTGATTCAGTTTCCATCCATTGCTTCTTGTCCTGCCCCCAGGTGCTTTGGAGAATAGCTTGACTCCCTTGTCTTTGTGGCAACCCCAATTTTAATTAAGATTTGGTTGTTGCACATGGGCTGAGTAGGTCCTGTTTTAAAGATTTATAATCAGGTGAACTTGGGGCATAGTTGTAATTACAGGCTTTTTTCCTTTATATGTTTACTTGCATTTCCCCCCCCCCCACTTTCTCTTTTGTGATTGCTCACGTTTGTTCTGTTTATGTTTGCTTGACAATGAAATAATAAAACATATACAGATACACACAAGCCAACAACTTGCCAAGAACGTTTGAGACAACAAGTTCCTTATCAGGATGTCAGCTTCTCACGTCTTTACTTTGTTTTCTTTCCCTTCGCAGTTTCATCAAAACAAAATGATTCTGGTAAAACTGAAATAGTTTATGTTCTTGTCCAGATTTTGGTCACAGGCCAATCAGTCTCCAGGCTGAAGTCACAAAATCTGTCAGGAGCCATGCTGGATTTATATTTTGAGCAGATGTGTGGCCTCTCTCTCTCTCTCTCTCTCTCTCTCTCTCTCTCTCTCTCTCTCTCTCTCTCTCTCTGTGTGTGTGTGTGTGTAGGTGGGTGTTATCTCCACTGAATTCAAAGAGGCTTTTATTCAAGGCATTGGCATATGACCAGAGATTAAGAGAAGATTTTTTTTTCACTATGGCAAACCCACCGAATGTTGATTATTCTAATTGTAGTGTTTTCCCCTCATACCAGCTTCATTTGATGTGACCTCTCTTTTGCTGCCCTTCTCTCAGCTACCCATGGCTGGCTGTGATGGCCTGCAGCTGCAGGGAGTAAGTACAATTTATTTCCACCTAATGCAGATAGAATTTTAATAGCACTAATTCATGAATATATTTATGTCTTCCCTCTTGATTTTATGCTTTATGAATAGCTATAGGGAAAATATGTTGGGTTATAATTCTTTCCCCTCAGGATAGAAAGGAAAGAGGGAAAATAAGCAATGATAATGATGTGGGAAAGGAGGAAGTCTAATTTTTTAAAGGTTAAAACAGTTGGGAAAGGACAATTTTGCAGGTTATAGCAGTGAAAAGGAAAAATCTGTACCAAGAATGGCAAGGATTGGAAATGCCAAGTATGAGATAAGCTAAAACCACTGAAATAGAAAATAAACAGAATATATGTGGGAAATCCACACGGACAAAACCTATATTTCAAACTGTAGGGACTATAAAGTATGACAGGCCCTTGGTGTTCTCTGAGCTTATTTGTTTTCATTATACAAACTAGGTAACACCATCAGTAAAATGTCCCACTAAAGCTCTGAATATTTGCAAGACCTCAAATTCTCCTCTCTTTTGCTAGCCAGAGTTTGAAGTTAAAATTTCACATTGGAAATTGCAGCTTGCATTTTGAAATATGACCCCTTCTTCAAAAATCTGGATTCATTGATAACATTTGATTTTGCTAAGGATCCAAAATGTCATATAAAATATATAGTAATTATTTAATATATATGTTACTGTGAAAGTCCGAAATCTGGTGAATGTCGACATTCACCGGTGAATGTCGACATTCACAGTCGCTTGGTGTATGTCCGAAACATTTGCTAAATACCCTTATCCTCTCGACACCCTTACCCTAATACCCTTACCCTAATACCTCAGCTCCTCGCTTCCTTTTAAGCGTGTTCTATTCGCGGACTTTTTTAAAAAAAACCTGCGATCCTGCGTGGTTAGAATGAGTAGTTTCCAGGACCGCGAATTGAAAAGCAAAAGGAAAGCGTTACGCTGAAATTTCGGACTTTCACAGTAACAATATGTCACAGCGAAAGACCGAAATTGGTATGTGTTGACATTCACCGGTGAATGTCGACATTCACCAACATTCACCGGTGAATGTCGACATTCACCAATTTCGGTCTTTCACGGTGACATATACAGTAAATATATAAAATATTAAATAGTACCACTGCATTTTTTCTGCCAGAGGCTTCCAGATGCTATGTCTATCTGCATATGACCTCTTTCATACTGGTGGCAAACTATTTTGCCTTGAAATGCGGCTGACACCAATTCCAGCATTTAGCAGAGAACTAGTTCTTAGGAATTCTTTTATTTAGGAGTCCATGTTCAGTTATTGAACGCCAAAACGATCTGTGTGCATGTTAGAATTCTTGAAAGCAACTTGAAAACAATATGTCAACGTGACCAGCATACAGAAATGCACTTTTATAACTTTTAACAGAAAAATATTTATTTACAAAAAAAAATACATTATTGGAACATGCAAAGTTTAGCACTTGGCTAACCACCTCTTACTAAGAGGAAACTGAAAGAACATATGCTTCATTCCTGGAAAGAAAATCACAAGAACGTCTCTTACTAAAAGATTAGCAACCTCTCCTAGACCAACAGGGAACACAAAGTATATTTTAACTCTCTAACTGCACCCTATTCCCCTCTTAGGGGAATAGAGACGGCGGTTGAGACCCCCAAACTTCTGGTTATGGGAGATTTCAACCTGCCGTCGACGGGTGAAGCATCTGAGGTGGCTCGGGAGTTCATGGCTTCCATGACAGCCATTGACCTGACCCAACTAATTCAGGGCCCCACACATGAGGGTGGCCGCACGCTGGACCTTGTTTTTGTCTCTGGACAGTGGACGAGTGATCTGGGAATAGGGGATTTGGTTATTACACCCCTGTCATGGTCAGATCACTCATCTCTCCGGCTCGACTTCCCTGGCGCTACCCCCCACCACGGGGAGGCGGAACCAGATTGTCTCAGATGGTTCCGCCCCAGGCGCCTGATGGAACCGGATAGATTCCAGACGGAGCTTGGGCCACTTCCTGTAGCCCTGACCCGCTCCCGGATGGAGGACCTGGTGACCGCATGGAATAGTGCGGCTGCCGAGGCCTTGGACTGGGTTGCGCCTTTGTGGCCTCTCCTGCGGCAACGAACCACCCTGGCCCCTTGGTTTACCGAGGAGCTAAGGGTGATGAAACGCCACAAGAGACGCCTAGAGAGCAGGTGGAGGTCCTCATGCTCCGAATCTGACCGAACACAGGTAAGAGCCTATTTACGGACCTACCTTGTGGCATTAAGAGTGGCCAAACGTCGACATTGTGCCGCTATTATTGCGTCCGCAGACAACCGCCCTGCTGCCCTGTTCCGGGTGACCCGCTCCCTCCTATTACAGAGGCCGCGGGAAGCCCCCTTGCAGGGTAGAGCAGAGGAGTTTGGGGAATATCTGCAGGACAAAATCGCTCAGATCCGGAGTGAATGGGCCCCCTTCAGTGGACAGGGGGGGACGTCAGAAGCGAGTCTTGAGGGACCACTCTGGGAGGAGTTTGACTCTGTTGCCCCTGAGGATATGGACAGATTGCGTGGGCGACTGCGAGCCACTACATGTTTATTGGACCCGTGTCCCTCCTGGCTTGTACTGGCATCCTGGGAGGTTACACGAGGCTGGCTCCTGGGTCTAGTGAACGCTTCATTGGGTGAGGGGTCCTTACCGGCCGCCTTGAAAGAGGCGGTGGTGAGGCCCTTACTCAAGAAGCCTTCTCTGGACCCGACGGAGCTAGCTAATTATCGTCCCGTCTCCAACCTTCCCTTTTTAGCGAAGGTTGTAGAGAGTGTGGTGGCACAACAGTTCCCACGTCACCTGGAGGAAATCAATTATCTAGACCCGCACCAGTCCGGTTTCTGGCCCGGTCACAGCACGGAGACAGCCTTGGTCGCGTTGGTGGATGATCTCTGGAGGGCCAGAGATAGGGGCTGTTCCTCTATCCTGGTCCTATTAGATCTATCAGCGGCTTTTGATACCATCGACCATGGTATCCTATTGCGCCGGCTGGAGGGGGTGGGGGTGGGGGGCACCATTCTGCGGTGGTTCTGCTCCTACCTCTCCGACCGGACGCAATGTGTGTTGGCAGGGGAGCAGAGGTCGACCCTGAGGCCGCTCACTTGTGGGGTGCTGCAGGGGTCGGTCCTTTCGCCCCTCTTGTTCAACACATATATGAAGCCGCCGTGGTTTTGGGGTCGGATACCATCTATATGCTGATGATACGCAGCTGTACATCTCCACCCCAAACCACCCCAACGAGGCCGTCGAAATGATGTCCCGGTGCTTGGAAGCCGTTCGGGTCTGGATGGGGGACAACAGACTCAGGCTCAACCCCTCCAAGACGGAGTGGCTGTGGCTACCGGCGCCCCAGTTCAACCAGTGGACTCCATCGCTGGCCATTGGGGGCGAGCAACTGGGCCCCGTGGAGCGAGCGCGCAACTTGGGAGTCCTCCTAGATGCCCGGCTGTCGATGGATGACCATGTGGCAGCCGTGGCGAGGGGGGTGTTCCACCAGGTTCGCCTGGTGCGCCAATTGCGCCCACTATTGGACCGGGACGCCCTTCGCACAGTCACTCATGCGCTGGTGACATCCCGTCTGGACTACTGCAACACCCTCTACATGGGGCTCCCCTTGAGATGCACCCGAAGACTACAGCTGGTCCAGAATGCGGCCGCGCGGGCTATCATGGGGAGTAGTAGATACTCCCACATAACACCTCTCCTGCGCGAGCTGCACTGGCTACCTGTGGTTTTTCAGGTGCGTTTCAAGGTGTTGATTACCATCTTTAAAGCGCTCCATGGCACAGGACCTAGTTACCTGCGGGATCGCATCCTACCCCATACATCCCTGCGACCAATTCGCTCTCACAGGGAGGGACTCCTCCGGGTGCCGTCCACCAAGCAATGCCAACGGGCGGCGCCCAGGAGTAGGGCCTTCTCTGTGATGGGCCCAACCCTCTGGAATGACCTCCCCCCCGATATCAGAACCACTACTGACCTCCACTCCTTCCGTACGAAACTCAAGACCCACCTGTTCCAATTAGCTGGCCTAGCCCATTTATAGTCCCATTCTTATCCTTCTGGCAGTTATTTTAATTCTGAGGTAGTTTTTTAGGGATAGATTTTAATGTTGCTTTTAACTTTAATTATTATTGTACAGTTTGTATGTCGCCTCCTCTATCTACATGTATTTATGTTGTGTTTTTATTATGACTGTACACCGCCCCGAGTCCCTTCGGGGAGAGGGTGCGGTTTATAAATTAAATAAAAGTAAAGTAAAGTAAAAGTAAAAGATCATGCTCAAAGCTCAGGGCAATTACATCATAGACATTAGACATAAGGTAAGAATGGGAGATGGGTGTTTTTTTTTAAAGAATATAGCAATAGCACTTAGACTTATATACTGCTTCACAGTGCTTTACAGCCCTCTCTAAGTGATTTACAGAGTCAGTATATTGTCAACAATCTGGATCCTCATTTTACCAATCTTGAAAGAATAGAAAGCTGAGTTTATCTTGAGCTGGTGAGATTCAAACTGCCGAACTGCAGTTTCAGCCAGCAGTCAGCAGAAGTAGCCAAATGCAATGAAATAATCTCTAATATTGTAGCTATCTATTGCAGAATAAATGAACAGAATAAATGGGAGGCTATACAAATAGCAATAGCACTTAGACTTTCATACCTCTTCACAGTGCTTTACAGCCCTCTCTAAAGCAGCTTATAGAGTCAACATATTCCCCTCAGCAATCTGGGTTCTCATTTTATCTCATTTTATGGAAGGATGGAAGGATGAGTCAACCTTGAGCTGGTGAGAATCAAATTGCCGGCAGTTGGCAGAATTAGCCTGTAATACTGCATTCTAACCACTGCACCACCACAGCTCTTAAATGTATACTCTATATAAAAATACATAGTGTAATATAAAGAAAATATTATTTTCTTTTACATCAAAATGTAAAGTAGTTCTGCTATTTGGAGTATTTCCTGATCATTTTGCTACAAAGTCATTGATTTCTGCCCAACAGTCCAATCCTGACTGTTATTCCAAATACATCCTTGTCTTTGGCTATAGCAGGATTCCAAGTACCAAAAAAGGATGAAAAATAAAAGGATATAGGAGAAAGGAAGCTCTATGGCACCTGGCATGATCAAGATCTTTGGACTGTAAACATTCACAACCCAAGTCCAAATACTGATTGGCTTCAAACACAGAGTGCACATGTCCATCGTGGAGAGCCAGTTTAGTCTAAGGCACCAGACTTGAAACCAGAAGATTATGAGTTCTAGTCCTGCTTTAGTGTGAAAGCCAACCAAATGATCTTAGGCCAGTCATTCTGTCTCAGCCCAACTCATGTCACAGGATTGTTGTTGTAAGGAAAATAGGAAGAGGAAAGTGTCTTGTATATGTCTGTCACCTTGAGTTATTTGTAAAAATAACAAAGGTGGGATATGAATAAGCAAACAAATAAACAAATGTGATATACAGAAGTCTCTGAAAGACACAAAAAGACTATTAAGGAAAGAACCATTCATTTCCTAATGTTACTCTAAAGCAGTGCTTCTCAATTATTCTGTCATGCCCCCCCTAGGAAGAAGAAAACATTTCGCGCCGCCCCCCCCGCGCGACTGTAAATAGTATAATTTGTCTATAAAATTGTTATAAGTACACCTCTGCATAACATTTCCTCGTCTCCCACCGTATGCATAACATTTCCTCGTCTCCCACCGTAGTCACATGCTTTCTTTCCTCTTTCCCTCTTACTTGTCTATCCTTCCTTCCACCCTCCCTTCCTCCTTCCCTTCCTTCCTGCCTCCCTTCCAGTTCCCTCCTTCCTCTTTCCCCCTGCCTGCCTGCCTTCTTTCCTCTTTCCCTATCCTCCTATCCTTCCTTTCTCCCTCCCTCCTTCCCTGCCTCCCTTCCAGTTCCATTCTTCCCTCCTTCCTTCTGCCTCCTTCCTGCCTGCTTGCCTTCTTTCCTCTTTCCCTCTTACTTGTCTATCCTTCCTTCCACCCTCCCTTCTTCCTTCCCTTCCTTCCTGCCTCCCTTCCAGTTCCCTCCTTCCTCTTTCCCCCTGCCTGCCTGCCTTCTTTCCTCTTTCCCTATCCTCCTATCCTTCCTTTCTCCCTCCCTCCTTCCCTGCCTCCCTTCCAGTTCCATTCTTCCCTCCTTCCTTCTGCCTCCTTCCTGCCTGCTTGCCTTCTTTCCTCTTTCCCTCTTGCTTGTCTAGCCTTACTCCCTCCTCCCCTTCTTCCCTCCCTCCCTGCCAGCAGCTCCTCCAGCATCCCAGCTGGAAGCAGCAGCACAACAGTTGCCGTTACCAGGGGCGAACGGGTGGCGGTGGCAAGATCGGGCGACCGCCGCCCCTTTGTCCCTTCCCCAACAGCGGCTGTTGCGCTTCCGCTTCCAGACGGAATCCTGGCGGTGGAGCTGCTGGCGGGGAGGCGAGCTACCTGCATAAAGACGCCGCCGAGGGCATGGCAGAATATATCCCGGCTTGAAGTGGCAACGCTGGGGACTGCTCAGAGACTCATCAGAGCCGCGGGCTGGAGCTGTGCAAAAAGTCTGCTTGGGCTGGGGGGGGGAAGGGAGGGAAGCCTGGGACAGCCATGCTTCCCTCCCTCCCACCCCCGCCCGAGCAGGCTTCTTGCACAGCTCCAGCCCGCGGCTCCAATGAAAATCCACAGTCCGAAGTGCTGCCACTTCCAGGCGGGATATATTATGCCTCACCCACGCCGCCGCCGCCGTTGCACCCAGATGGAAAGGGAGCCTTCGCGCCCCACTATTTGAGAACCGCTGCTCTAAAGTGACACTAGATTATAAAGGAAATATATAATTTAATCTCTGCCCCCATTTAATCTACTTCATGAGATAGTTTGGATATTTATTCCTAAGGTTGTTTTTGTATTCCCTCAGATTTATTTTAGCAGTAACAGTAGAGTCCAGAGAGGGTATGGAATACAAATTGCTGAAATAAATAAATAGACATGTTCCCACACTGCTTTCAAATAAATTAAAAACTGGAATCCTTTTTGGCTGAATAAATCAAGGAATCGCTTCTACATTACAGTGTAGATTTAATTTTTCTCAAGTGATATTGACTATTTGAAATGCACTACAACATGGACCTAAGTATGGGCCACCTCCTGGCCCCTTTCATGACCTGGAGAGGCTTGGATCCAGGAAACAGGAGGCTGAGTTAAGGACCTCCTGTGTACTTCCTTAAGAATCATTGGCTCATTTCATATCACATCACAAAACTGTGCTTCAGGCAGCTTGACCTGCCCTGCCCAATCAGAGTCCATGGTGGAGCAAATCTGAATAACTATCTGCCAGATAGCTTGAATAATCCTCACAATGGCCCAGTGGATGGTCTTAAGGGCCTCCCTACCCAACAGAGACTGAATCAGCCTAAACAGAGTTACCAGATGACTATCAACAGATTCAGTAAGGGTGAAAAATATAGAATGGATCTGATTTTCTATTAAGGAAAACATGATATTAGTGTGCCAAAACTATCACTTCTCTTACCTGTTTGGTTCCTAGACACCATTTCTCTTTCCCCACCCTCCAATCTCCCAGTGTCATCCCCACATATCATTAGAATTTGTAATATATTTAGTTAGCATTCATATACATACATATATCTTGAACAGGTTTTGTTCAAAAATGTTTGAGAGGTCAAATGCATTAATATATACAGTACACTTCTCGGTAACCATCAATTATAACATATATTATGAAGAAACACGTTTCTTTTTAACAGAAATTGACACTAAGTATAACTGTGGTAGTATAATGTTGTCCCAGGATATTTATGTTCGTAGAAAATTTATGTTTATTACTGTCAATTGGCACCTTTTATACAAAGGAGCCAAAATGACACATTCTATGTATCTTCTGTATTATCTGAATATATTGAAAGGATTATTTGTCATTATAGCACCTCCCCACCCCCCAAAGAAATGCTCCTTTTGTCACAGTAAATATTTATGATCTGCACAGTGGAGTAGAAATAATTCTGAGGGCCTGTGGGGTACAAAATGGTGGCTGTTCAGCCTCAGATAACATTGAGCACTAATAGGAAGGGATAATCAACTCTGAGTTCTGTCCATGGTCCTGAAGATTGTAACATGTACTTCCCATTTCCTGGATCTTGACAGTCTGTTTTCCAACTGCTTGCCATTTAGCATCCTTCAGACTTGCCAATGGCTTTATTTCCCCCCCCCCTATCTGTTAGCAAAAAAAATGTGTTCAGCAACATTACACAAAGCCCTAGATTTATTTCATAAATTATTAAAGATAGGTTCTACCCATCCTCTGGTTCATAATTGCATCTTAGTAGAGGTAAAGTGAGACTTTCATGGGTTCTCGGGATTCAAAGAGTTAGAAGACTAAACATGGCTTTATAAAGTCTGAAGGATTCAAAAACCTATAATTCTTGAAGCAAGAGTTTTTTGTGAGTTTTTATGAGGTAATTCCTTGAAAACAACATCTCAGAGATAAATGACATCACTCTGATTTATCATCTGCCCTTTCTTTTAATCAAGAGAGCTCAGCTGTCTGAAATCAAGTGGAAACACAGTGCTTTTCAGCTGAATAGCTAAAGGTGCTTGCTTAATGAGCAGCAATGGTCACTTGCTATTTGTTATGCTTGGACAGCAGGTCACATATCCTTGGTGCACAGAGACAAGAGGAAGTAGAAACTGGAAGAAACATCTGAGGTTTTGTGGAAGCAGTTGAAAAGAAATGTAATGGGCAGCCAGGACAGGGTCTGTTTTCTGTGGAGACTGATGCTTATTTAAACACTGCTGTGGATGCCTGAGTATTAAGTATTTTTGTTCTTCTGCTTGGAATTTGTTTCCCCCCAAAAAATTGTTAAACATAAATCACAAACACAATTCTATAAAAAATGCATTGACTCTCCTGTTGCCTGCTGCTATTGCTCAGGGAAGCACTAAGTATGAAACAATACATTTAGGCTTTGGAATTAATCACTTCAGTGCAAAAGTAAGAACAATACAAAAGAATGCTAAAAGATTGCAAATTATTCACATTTAAGAGAATGAGGATGCCATTTATTTTGTGATGGAGAAAATTAGCCAAGGATGTCTCCTTGTACAAATATGCTATCATTACACAACTTGTACCACAGGATCTTTAAAACAAATGCTAAGATAGCCCTCAGCCTTTAACAACTCCAGGAAGGTGGAGAAATATTCCCCAGTGAGCATTTACACTCTTCTAATTATGGAAAGAATAGATTTGGCTGAGACATAGCTGCTGGGAAAGGCATTCTGAGTGAAATGATTTGAATCTACATGCAAACATATATCACAACTATGTTTATCTTCTATATTACATTTGTGGGGGGGGGAGTCATCTTTCTCTTGACACATTGCCTACATTACACAGATACTTAAGAAAAGTTAGGAAATGCTTAGGCTCACCAAGGTGAAGTGATGATATATGCATGTTGGATTGTGTTTTCAATTTGAAAGCAAGCTATGAAAATGAGACCTCACATACTGAGTCAGTCAAATTTCACAGGGATTAATCTCCACTAAATTGTTGTTCTATAAAATGGATTTTACAAACAGCACATGGGCAATTGTGAAGCAGAGCATCATTAAAGAATGATTTCATCACTCACTGAAATTGTATTCTGTTACTACAGATTTGTATGCAATAAGTGCAAACATTTTGTTTCTTCATATGTTAAAATATGAACATTTCTACACATAATTACGAGACGGTAACCTCTAGCAATGAAGTCCTCATTGTACCATTATAAAGAGCAGATGCAATTCAAGCAATTATTGCATGCAACAATATATACAACAAATGTGATATTATGGAAGTGATGGTTTCTTCCTGGATTAAAATCGGAATTATAGTTCACTATTGCTTAAAAATATTATGTTCTGGATTTTATATAAAGGTAGATAAGCTTATTCTTACAAATTCAGATGATACCCAAATTAATATTACCATCTTTTCTTTTGTACTGTAATTTTTTGCCTGATCCTTTTGATTTTTTCTTAATGGGAGCTTTTGCTTTATTAGCTTTTTTTTGTCTTCTCTCATCAATTCCTGGATATCATTAAGGAGAAACTGGCTGCCTAGGTATAGCAATTAGACTTATACACCACTTCATAGTTCCTTACAGCCCTCTCTACATGGTTTACAGAGTCAGCATATTGTCCCCAACAATCTGGGTTCTCATTTTACCAGCCTCGGAAGGATGGGAGGCTGAACCAATCTTGAGCCAGTCAGGATCTAATTCCTGGCAGTTGGCAGAATTAGCCTGCAATACTATATTCTAACCACTGCACTATCAGGGCTCTTAGATATTAAGGACCAAATAAGATTCTGGTTGTTTTAAATGAATAAATGGAGTTGAGGCAGGGGTAAAATTCGGCAGGTTCTCACAGGTTCTGGAGAACCGATAGCGGAAATTTTGAGTAGTTCAGAGAATTGGCAAATACCACCTCTGGCTGGCCCCAGAGTGGGGTGGGAATGGGGATTTTACAGTATCCTTCCAGCCACGCCCACCAAGCCACACCCACAGAACTGGTAGTAAAAAAAATGGATTTTACCACTGAGTTGAGGGATGTTTCCTAATATCTTGCAATTCTTTCACGAAATTCAGAATTTCTGCTTTTGGACTGGGGGTGATTCAGGCCTCTCTTCGTCTTATAACTGGACATGCACATTATTAAAGCCCCCCTCCCCAACAATTCTTCCTTTCCACCTTCCTGAGGAGATTATTGTATTTATTTATGGACAAAAATATATACATCCGCTTAGCTAAGAATATGCAGTGGGTGCATTTAGTCAATTCTGTATATCTGTACATAATCTGAAAAGAAATTCAGACATGATTATTGCACTTCTGAACTTAGGTTCTGGTTTTATCATGTGTATTAATGGCAAAGGCGGCTCCCCCCCCTCTTTTTTTTTAGAATGGCACCCCTTAGAGATCAGACAGATTGCAATTCTCTTAGAATTGCACAAGTTTCCAACAAGTCTTTACCATTGAAAAGATGGGATGGGTTGCTTCTGCAGGGAAATGTTTCTTAGGTTGAATGATACTTCCAGTTTTGTTTGTTTGTTTTGTTTTGTTTGTTTTTTTATTGGATTTATATGCTGCCCTTCTCCCAAAGGACTCAGGGCGGCGTACAACATTAAAAAGCACACATCCCAAAAGTTAAAAAGAAATTAAATACATATCCAAAAAACAAACAAACCGAATTTATAGGACAATACATTTAAAAATGAGTTAAAATTAACAGGCCAGGCCGGCTTGCTGGAAAAGCCAACTTTTTAGGACGCTGGGAAGGACTGGAGATCAGGGATTATGCGAAGCTCCGCGGGCAGCTCATTCCAGAGGGAAGGCGTTCCCACAGAGAAGGCTCTCCCCCTGGGTGTCAGGAGCCAACACTGTCTGGCCGACGGCACCCTGAGGAGGCCAACTCTGTGGGATCGTACTGGATGGTGGGAGGCTACTGGTGGCAGTAGGTGGTCTCGCAGGTACCCTGGGCCTAAGCCATGGAGCGCTTTAAAGGTCATAATTAATACCTTGAATCGCACTTGGAAAACAACCGGCAACCAGTGCAGGCCTCCTAAAAGGGGTGTAATATGGGAGCACCTCGGTACCCCCATGACAACCCGCGCGGCCGCATTCTGGACCAGCTGAAGCCTCCAGGTGCTCTTCAAGGGCAGCCCCATGTAGAGAGCATTGCAGTAGTCCACGCGAGAAAGGACGAGGGCATGAGTGACTGTGCAAAGAGCATCCCGATCCAGGAAGGGGTGCAACTGACGTACCAGGCGAACCTGGTAAAACGCCCCCCTAGTCACGGCCGTCAGGTGTTCTTCTAAACTAAGCCGCGTATCCAGGAGGACTCCCAGATTGTGAGCCTTCTCTGAGGGGGCTGAAATTTCTCCCCGTATCATCAAAGATGGAACAAGATGTACAAATCGGGATGACGGAAACCACAGCCACTCAGTCTTGGAGGGATTGAGCTTGAGCCTGTTCATCCCCATCCAGATCCGCACAGCCTCCAGGCATCGGGACATCACGTCGAGGGCATCATTTGTGTGGTTTGGGGTAGAGATGAAAAGTTGGGTATCATCAGCATATTGATGATACTGTATCCCAAAACCACGGATGATCTGGCCCAGCGGTTTCATGTATATGTTGAACAGGAGGGGTGAGAGAACTGACCCCTGAGGCACCCCACAAGTGACGTGCCTGGGGGTCGATCTCTGCCCTCCAGTCAACACAAACTGCGACCGATCCTACAGGTAGGAGGAGAACCACCGTAAAACGATGCCCCCCACTCCCAACCCCCCAAGTCGTCGCAGTAGGATACCATGGTCGATGGTATCGAAAGCCACCGAGAGGTCTAATAGGACCAGGACAGAGGAGCAGCCCCTGTCCCGGGCCCACCAGAGATCATCGACCAACGCGACCAATGCCATCTATGTGCTGTACCCGGGCCTGAAACCTGACTGAAATGGATCCAGGTAGACAGCTTCATCCAGGTATTGGGGAAGCTGACGTGCTACCACACTCTCAACAACCTTTGCTATAAAGCGAAGGTTGGAGGCTGGACTATAGTTGGCTAAAGAAGCTGGGTCCAGGGAAGGCTTCTTAAGGAGGGGCCTCACCACCGCCTCCTTCAAGGCGGTGGGAAAGAACCCCTCTCTCAATGAAGCATTGGTAATCACCTGGAGCCAGGCTCGTGTCACCTCCCGGAAAGCCGAAACTAACCAAGAGGGACATGGGTCCTGCACACAAGTGGCAGCACTGAGTCTCCCCATAATCCTGTCCATGCCTTCGGGGGTCACAGGATCAAACCCATCCCAGATTGTCTCCTCAAGATTCATCCCCGTCGGCTTGCCCGAATCTACCCAGTCAGAGTCCAAGCCTTTCTGGATCTGAGCGATTTTATCCTGCAGATACTGAACAAATTCTTCAGCCCTACCGTGCAAGGGGTCTTCCTCAGTTCCTTGGTTAAGTAAGGAGCGGGTCACCCTAAACAGGCCGGCTGGGCGGTTATCTGCGGACACAATAAGAGCGGAAAAATATTGCCGTTTTGCTGCTTCTATCGCCACTAAGTAGGATTTAATATGAATTCTTACTAGTGTTCGATCAGATTCGGACTGGCTGGCCCTCCAGCCACTCTCTAGGCATCTTTTCTGGTGTTTCATCTCCCGGAGCTCCTCGGTAAACGAGGGAGCCACCCAGGATTGACACCAGGTCAGAGGCCGCAGAGGCACAACACGATCCAAGGCCCCAGCGGCAGCCCTATCCCAGGCTTCCACTAGGGCTTTGGTCGAGTTGTGAGTAAGGGATTCAGGAAAAGTCCCAAGCTCCATCAGGAACCTTTCGAGGTCCATCAGGTGCCTGGGGCGGAACCATCTAGTCGGTTCCACCTCCCTGCGGCGAGGGGTAGCAGTATGGAAGTCAAGCCTGATGAGGAAATGATCAGACCATGACAAGGGTTGAATAGAAATATCCCCTAAATCTAGATCATTCATCCACTGCCCAGAGACAAAAATCAGGTCAAGCGTGTGTCCCCCATTATGGGTGGGGTCTTGAATTAACTGAGTTAGGCCCATAGCTGTCATGGAAGCCATGAACTCCCGACCTGACTTGGATGTCTCGCCAATGGAAGGCAGATTGAAATCCCCCAGGACCATGAGCCTGGGGAAATCAACCGCCAATCCAGCTAATACATGTAGCAGCTCCGGCAGGGCCGACGAAATGTAGTAGGGAGACAAATACGTAACAAAAAGGCCCACCTGAGCTCCAAAGCCCCACTTCACAAAGAGGGACTCACACTCGCCTATCTGAGGCACAGTGACCTCCTGAGGTCTGAGACTTTCCCTAATAACCACTGCCACCCCCACCCCCCGCCCCTGCCCTGGGCTCTCAGCTGGTGAAACGCCCGGAAGCCTGGTGGGCATACTTCCTTAAGGGGCACACACCCCTCATGGCCCAACCAGGTCTTCGTAATGCATGCCAGGTCCGCTCTACCCTCTTATATGAGGTCATAAATGAGGGGAGCCTTATGTACCACGGACCTGGCGTTAAGCGACACCAGCCAGAGACCAGGGTCCTGTAATCCCGAGCACCCGGGGGTGCGAGAAGGGCAATGAGGGTTGGAACGCGCGATCGCTCTTAAACAGCAAACCTGCGTCCTCCGAACATCATTTGGCCCCCACCATATCTGCCTCTCCCACAAACAGTAGAGATGGTGAAACCCCCAATGGAATGGCTTATTGTCTCCCCCAGAATCCCAACCCTTCCTAGCCCTCCCAACCCACACCCATTAGTTAGCTCTGGCCTGTGCCCTGGCAGACTCCCCCCCAAGCCTGTCTGAGCCATCAGAATCAACCCACCCCTCCCCCCTTAAAATTTGGTTTAAAAGCCCCTGTAAAAAACCCTTAAGAAGTCTCTTCTTCGCATGCCACCTCTCGGGATCCCAAGATCCGTCATTAAGGAAGCGTCTTGATAGGTCAGAAGGCCATCCCCGGGAAAGGGGGAGTTCCCGAAGGGAATAAAGTTCTGTCGCAGTATAACGTAGAGGAGAGTGTGGCATCAACCAAATGGGATGACATCATGGGGAGATGGAACAAGATGACATGTACACAGGGGGGGGAAGCCGGCAGTGTTCAAGGGGGTAGCAGGAAGCTATGTCCATCATAAAAATAGTCGGTGTTGGGGACAGTATGTAAGGGTAATGGACAGCTGTCCAAAATCGCAGCAGATGCTAGCTTGCGAGGTGGTGAAGCAGCCAGTGATGGCGGCAACGAGGACAGCGGCGGCATCGGCGGCTGCTCCAACTCTGGCTCCAACAGCTAAGCTCCGCCCACGCCAGCCACACTCACATCCATCGCCAGGGCCGCACTCCGTTGACCCAGTCCATAATATCACAGGAGGGGGGGCCAAATGGCCAAATGGCACAGTACGGTGGCCCAGGCAATGGCAGTAATACCGGGGGGGCACAACAAAGGACCCCCCCCCACTCCAACCGTGCCCACGCCAACTCCCGAAGCCATCTTCCGCTGGCGTTAGTATCCATGCCAGCTGCCTCAGCCCCTCCCTGCTGATCTAATTTATCATGTTCATAAGCAAGGAGGAGGGGGGGAGCAACTGGGATAACACCACAGTTTGGGGAGTGGCAGCTGTAGAGACCCCAGACTGGGCGTCCCGCCGTCACTGCCGACCATACCCACACCGGCTGCAGAGATGCCAGGCTGGGCGTCCTGCCCCAGCTGCTGACCACACCCATGCCGGCAGCCGCCGACGCTCTCCATTCTCCTTTCACCGCTAACCGCCCCATTTCACTCACGATAGTCCGGCTATAAGGCAAGACATCGCAGCTCAAGGGTATCCCCGAGGTCCCAGGAAGTTCTCATAACTGGACCTGGAACCAACGATGGAATAGGGTACCCCTGCAAGCCCCAAGAAGGACAATTATCTCCCTGAAGCTCTCCTCAAACGCGACAGGACACCATCTTGGGCATGCGTAGTAGAAGTAGAAGTTCTAAGGGTTTTGTCCATTGGCTATTATTATTGTATATTTTTAACCATTACTTAAAAAGACATAAATATGTCAACTGAGAGAGAGTTAACTGTAGCATAAAATGACATTCTGCATAATGATTCTACCCCTGCTTCAATGATTGAAACTATTAGCCCTATGAGTATGTAAGGCTCAAAAACTTTGCACAAAAACTCAGTTCAGATATCTGATAAAGTGATTCAAACCTTGGATAACAAAGGGAAAGTGAGGAGGAGGAGTGGGAAAGAAGAGAAGGGTAATAAAGAGGGAGTGAGTAAAATTCATGTAATTTTCCCACTGCTGACATGCAGCTCCCTGTTTGAAATTGAACAGAAAAAAAATGTGCTCAATCCTTTCTTAGATAGATAAATGTACTGCAGTGAAGGAAAAACATTTTAAAATTGTCTTGAAGACATATGTTTGCAAAGACCAATGTGGGAGGAAAAGAGATTTCCAATGACATATCTCAAAATTCACAAATTACAGGGAAAAAGAAAAGAATATCGAATAAGAGATGACTTTGGAGCTCACATTAGCAGGACTGTTCCTTATTGATTCTGAGTAGGGTTTATAGGACTAAGAGTGAAGTATATCTGAAAAGAGTACACATATCTATTCTGATGCATATTTTTAATGGAAATTGAAATTCCGCCACAAGAAAGTATGGGAAACAAGTTGAAGAAAATTAAATAACACAGCAAAACCACACATATCAAAATATATCATATAACAGTAGTCTATCAAATTATTTAATAAGGACTTTAGTGAAATATAGCTTTGAATGTCCATAGAAATCTTGTTTCATTTCTTTATTTAAAAAACTGGCTGAAATTCCCAGATCTAAAATGGATTTACAGGTAGTCCTCGATTTACAACAGTTCGACAGGTAGTCCTACATTCTACAGGTAGTCCTCAATTTACAACCTCCGGTCCTTCCGACGCGCCCTAAAAAGTTGGCTTTTCCAGCAAGCCGGACTGGCCTATTAATTTTAACTTATTTTAAATGTACTGTTCTTTTTAAATTCGGTTTGTTTTTGGGATATGGATTTAATTTTTTTTAAACTTTTGGGATGTGTGTTTTTTAATGTTGTACACCGCCCTGAGTCCTTTTGGAGAAGGGCGGCATATAAATCCAAATAAACAAACAAACAAACAAACAAGTTCACTTAGTGAATGTTCAAAGTTACAACGGCACTGAAAAAAGTGACCTACGATTTTTCACACTTAGGACCCTTGCAGCATCCCCAGGTTCATGTGATTTACAACTGACTTATATTTGTGATGGTTACAGTATCTAGGGGTCATATGATCAGCTTTTGCAACTTTCTGACAAGCAAAGTCAATGGGAAAACCAGATTCACTTAACAACCATTTTACTAATTTAACGACTGCAGTGATTCACTTAACAAATGTGGCAAGAAAAGTTGTAAAATGGGACAAAACTCTCTTAACAAATTTCTTACTTAGAACATCAATTTTGTGCTCGATTGTGGTCATAAGTTGAGGACTACATGTACAGAACTCAAATTCATATAAATCCAGGATAATTTTTTTTCTTTTCTATATGAATAAGGCTGCTCAGACCTCAGACTTACATAATTATTCTCTTTATTTTTTTTCTTCTCTTGAGCACAAGTAAGGGTTCAGAAATATACACTTCCACATTTTAAACAAATGACAGTTTACTATGACATAACAGATGTGGGAAACTGTATTTTGTTTAAATTTGAGCTAGTGCTGTGCCAAAAATATATTTCAGAGCTTTTCATCATTCTTATTCAATTTAATAGAAAAGAAGACAGAAGAGTTAAGTAAATTTTACCTGACTTTATTTATAAGACAGACAATGTGAGCATCATCCTTGTAACTCTATTAAGTAATCTATTGCTTCACTAGCCTCCCATGATATATTTTTTTTCAATGCAAGAAGCTTATGCAGCCAGGAGGCAGCAAAATAGCAATAGCAATAGCACTTAGTCTTATATACCACTTTACAGTTCTGTACAGCCTCTCCAAGCAGTTTACAGAGTCAGCATATTCCATCCCCCAACAATCCTTATTTTACCCACTTTGGAAGCAAGGAAGGCTGGGTCAACCTTAAGCGGGTGAGACCTGAACTGCCAAATTGTAGGCAGCCAGCAGTCAGCAGAAGTAGCCTGTAGTACTGCACTCTATGCGGTGCATCACCACAGCTTCCAAATGATGAAGATATGTGCAATAAAAAGGAAACATGTTTTTAAAAAGGACAGGAAACACTTGTGTGTCATGCAACAATGTTAAGTTTAAAAACAGCGTCAAAATGAAGGTTATATTGAACGATAGATTTCATCACATGGGCTATTCTGAAAATATGTCTTGATCATAGCTCAGTGTTAACTAGGGCCAGAAATCCTCATGCCTAGACATCATTAGGCACAATGGTTCATATAAAATCATAAATGGATACTTTCATGTAAATATATTTACCCTCCAACGCGAGAAAGAGGATGAGCAGGGAGGAACCATGTATATTGAAAGCTTGGGTCAATCTTTTCACATACTGTAGAAGTTGCCATTGTTCCTGGTTCCATCTGAACCAAACAATCATTAAATAAATGCCTGAAGCAACTTGATTGGCATATGTGCTTTTACACCTTGTTCTTTCTTTCTCCCTGCTCTTAAAAGCAGCACTCAGTCATCTTTGCTAAGAATGGAGTATCCTATTGACCCAGTGAACGATTGTCTTGAACAGTGACATACAGTATTGTATTTTAATTATTCTAGTCACCCTAAGGTTGTAATGTGAACGCTATACATTACTCCTCATCTCAAATGGAATGAAGGATAAGAGAATAGCTAAGCCGAGTGGCAGTAGATGCTTTCTGTACTAACCGCATAAACAAAACTTGGGACCTGATGGGAGCCAGGTGATATGCAAGCTTAATTTTAATATATATATATATATATTCTTAAGATCAGAAACATTTTTATCTTGTATACATACCTTGCTGTACATAAACTGACTTAACATTCAGAGAGTTACTCAGTCTCTTCCCTTATCATTTGTCCCCTACCTTTCCTTGGAGATTCTTTTCACACATGAAAAACCATGGCTGTGAATTGCTCATTTAGGCATGCTGGCTTTATTCCTCCCCATTCTCTCCTCCACTTAAGTGAATAAATGTTTGTTAAGTGAATGTTTGCAAAATCTAGACCGAAATAGGTTTTCTTTTTAAATCTAAACAGTTAGCAGTGTGTCTCTTGAGGAGAAGAACTGGGAAGAGAAGCTTCCATGAAAAGATAACAAACACAAGGCACTCATTTACTACTAAATCTGCATCACACATTGCAATGGAAATAAATGAATATTAACCACCCCACCCCCAAATAGGCTGCTTAATGCAAATTTGGCTTTCCCTCCTTGCTTCCGTCTCTTGTTAACTTCTTCAACCTCCCAAGGTCAGAAAAGCTATGGTGGGGACAAAACCATTTAAAAACTAGTGGATTGCGTATGTGCATGGACCAGGGTTGGGAGGGAGGCAGAAATCCAGGGTTGCTTGCTTCCTTGGTTTAAATTCAGCTAATCCTCACTTGGTTTCAAAATTCTTCGACGGGGTAGAATGAGAATTTTTTTTAAAAAGTCAAACAAAGGGATTGTTTTCAACCTCTTAATATTAATACCATTCTGGGTTGTGTGCTTGGGAGATTGAGGGCTTAAAAAGGAGGTGATATAAAATTCTGAGCATCTACGCAGCTGCCTCTCTCCTGGGATTCCACTGAGGGGACACTTTTTAAATCTGCTGCCTGATCCATCCCATTTTCAGATATGACTTTTCTTTTGCTGGTTTCTCCCCCATACCAAATCTTGTAATCCCATTGTGTTCTGGTATGGCAAGTTATCATATCAACAGAGTCTAGAGTCCCTTTATCTATTTCTTTCAAATGTTATGTTGGGTTATTAAGAATAAAGGGAGAGAGAAAAGGAAGAAAAAGAACATCACAGAAAATGAATATCCTTCCCTATGTTTGCAGCAATTACACTCTAATAATCATTAACATTTAGCAGCCTTCCCATCCCATTGAGGAAGGTGGCCCACAAAATTGTTTGCTTCGTTCAGTTGAAAGGTAAAGGTTCCCCTCGCACATATGTGCTAGTCGCTCCCGACTCTAAGGGATGGTGCTCATCTCTTTTTCAAAGCTGAAGATCCAGCACTGTCTGACGACGTCTGTGTGGTCATGTGGCTGGCACGACTAAATGCCGAAGGCACACAGAACACTGTTACCTTCCCACCAAAGGTGGTTCCTATTTTTCTACTTGCATTTTTATATGCTTTCGAACTGCTAGGTTGGCAGAAGCTGGGACAAGTAACGGGAGTTCTGTTACGTGGCGCTAGGGATTTGAACCACCAAATTGCCGACCTTTCTGATCAACAAGCTCAGCATCTTAGTCACTGAGCCACTGAGCCACCGAGTCCCTATACCTCATTCAGTTACATAGCTAAATTTGATCAGCATGGTTTATTTAATATGCCTCCCACAAATTTAAGCTTTACTATTACATTTTGCTTACTCATATCCAGGAATAATCTCTCCAGTCCTGACAATACTACTTCCAAAAAGTACTGGGCAGCTGGCCTCTTAAACCTCCCTTTTTTATCTGCTTCTTTCCTGCAATAAGTTTTGTTTTGTTTTTCGGAAGAGGGTTTGAGTGCAAAAACCTGGGCTTTCTGAATTGATCCCAAAGTTTGGTGTGTAAATCCTGAGCTTCCCTCCTTCAAAATGAATGTTTAGATTTTCTCCTCAACCTGGCTTTTTTATTAATAATTTTAGTTAATAATTTTAACTGAGTTTGAGGGGGGGAGGGGAAGTCTATATGTTATTTTAATTAGAAAGCTGGGATATAAATTGAAATGAGTAAGTAAATAATCCCTCAGCTAAATGAACAGACATTTCTGAAATATATCAAGGAAGTCCTAGTATATTTTGTCCGACCACATTTTGAACTGGGAGTAATAAAACTTGCCATCTAAACAAAGTTTAACTCTGGAGTATCATTAACAACGGAGTCTAAAAATTGCTGTGCTACTGGTTTGCAGCCAAACCTGCTTAGTCCCAAACTCTCTTTTGTTCTATTCTGTTTCTTCCATTGATTTTCCCCCCTTTCAAGATTCTGCTTTTTAACTTATTTTTTTCTATTTGTATTAATTTATTTATTGACTTACTGAGAAAAAGTATTAGTCACCTCTCCATAAAACTACCAAATGTGCCACCTCCCCCCCCAAAAAAAAACCCTAAAATACAAGTATGAAATAATACAATGGCAAAATTGACTGCTTTAAATAGAGAAAAGCACATATTAAGCATGTTTTAACCTGGAAACTGCTTCCAGAGGTTGTGCTCGATGCAGGGAAAAAAATGAAACTCTGACTTGGGTTTTGCTGATTAAGTTAGTTTATCATTACAGAAATGGCTAGTATTTGGTAAGCTGGCCAGGTAAAAAGTTATTTTGTATTTTCTGCAGTGAAAAAAGTTGGAAGTAATTGTTTCCCCCACCCCCTTTCCCTGTTTACACTTATATTTCCCTTTTCTTTCCTTTTTTCATTTCCCAACTATCTTTATTTTTATTTGTATTTTACATTATCATAAAAAAGAAATAGATTTACTTATAAGAAAGACAAACCCTGAGTGTAATATAAAGCCCCCCTCTGAAGAATAAACAATGCAGATTAAAATCCTAGCTGAAACTAATAAACCGCCCCTATAAATGTATTCAATCACATGATATATTTTGCATGTATATAAAGACTGGAGATCAGAGATTGTAAAACTTCAAAACAGTTTTGACCTGGTGACTGCCTGGATTAATCCTTGCAGTTTTCTTGGCAGCATTTTCAGAAGTGATCTGCTGCTGCCTTTCCCCCACTGAAGATTGAGAGAGAGAAAGTCATCCAGCTAGACTAAAAGTCATGACCTCTTCCAAGCCTAGTACCTTTAGCTACTGCATCAAAATAGTCCTTGTGTGTGTGTGTGTGTGTGTGTGTGTATGTATGTATGATCTATCTGTCTGCCTGACTATCTCTTCCCTCGTCTGTCTGTCTGTCTGTCTATCATCTATCTATCTATCATCTATCTATCTATCTATCTATCTATCTATCATCTATCTATCTATCTATCTATCATCTATCTATCTATCTATCATCTATCTATCTATCTATCTATCTATCTATCTATCTATCTATCTATCAATCATCTATCTATCTATCTATCAATCTATCTATCTATCTATCTATCATCTATCATCTATCATCTATCTATCTGCATCTGCATCTGCATATCCATCCCCATCCCATCTGGAGATATATGAGCCTCGATGGTGCAGTGGTTAGAGTGCAGTACTGCAGGCAACTTCTGTGGACTGCTGGCTGCCTGCAATTTGGCAGTTCAAATCCCACCAGGCTCAAGATTGACTCAGCTTTCCATCCTTTTGAGGTGGCTAAAATGAGGGGGCAAATTGTTGGGGGCAATATGCTGGCTCTGTAAAACTGCTTAGAGAGGGCTGTAAAAGCTCTGTAAAGCGGTACATAAGTCTAAGTGCTATTGCTACATATAATATCTCTCCCATATATAAAACTTAGCAGAAGCCAACTTTAAAAATGCCATAACAACAAAAGTATAACATTAATCTAATTAATAACTAATGATTAAAATTAATTGCCTGTAAGATAAGGTTTTTCATTTATAAAATCAATTTATCTAAAGTACCTTAAAAACTTCATTTTCATTTATAAAATCAATCCATCTTTTATCTGTGTAAAGTACCTTAAAAACTTTCCATCACATACAAGAACCCAGAGACATTAAGGCTATGAAAATTCTGAAGAATTGGAAATGCTTGAAACAAACATGAGTGGAACACTTTTCCCTTTATTAAGATCTCAAACCTTTTTTAGGCTTCTTTGTAATCTTGAAAACAGGTGTTGCTATTTTAAAAATTCAGGTTAACATTGAGTAGATTTCTCAAAACAGCATATTTACCCCAGAAGCCTCATATAGAAAACTGAGGGAAAAATGAGAGAGGGTTTGACTCATTACGTTCAAAACATCTTTTCTATATCATTTCAAATGAGGCTAACACAGGTGTGCATGCTTCTTTCCTCCCACCAAAAGCAAAGGAGAGGGGAGGGGAAAAAAACCAGAAAGGAGATGGAGTAAGAAAGTGGGGAAATAATATTGGATGGAAATGATGTGAAGGGAACAGGAAAAGATTATGAAAGAGGCCATGCTGAACTCTGTAACTAGGCAAATCTTCAAAAGCATCCACACTTATCTACAGTGAAATGTTCGGTCAATTGGACATATATCCATTTATTTCTAAGAACATCTATTTTTCTCAGATAATTCTCCATCAGTCACATGTAGTCATTGGGAAGGAAATGGTTTCATATCTGGTAAATCAATAAAACAGTTTATAAACAAACACTGCAAAACCGTAGGATTAATAAAAAATATACAATATTTGAAACTTAAGCAGCAATTATGACAGATGAATTAATGTTATCTGCCTAAAGGAAACGAAATATCCTTTTTTTGGTTGACAGGAAGATGGGATGCCATTACAGTACTCAACAAGACTGCTGCTCGGATCATGTGACATTTCACCACGATGAGTGTGTCAAGACAAGAACCTCTCATGATTATGCATGTCTGATAAAAAACTGTGCTTTATGGGGCCATGTTCTGTGTCACTGTTAGAACTGTTAGATAGACAGTAGCATTTGAACTGTGTCCAGAAACATGTTAGCAACTAAAATTCCTGATGAAGTATTTTTGACATATTACATGCAACCAATTCTATCAGCAATCAATGCTGCATTGAGTATTAAACTGGCATTTCCAAACAGTCTTCAAAGGCAACCTATGTAACAGGCTTGTAACTAAGATATTGTAGTAGGATTTATAGCTGTTGCACTTTCCAAGTTAATGAAAAGCACCATGTATCCTATGAATCACTTGCATCTCTACTGACAATTGCAACCCACATATGCTAGCCCCACTCAAGTTCTATAGTGAGCTGAGTTATTTATCAGCTTATTTGAGCTTTTGCTATTGTTATGGACTCCTCTGAAGCTGAAGATTGCTAACTGCAGGGGCGAGCAACCAATCAAAATCACCTGATGGTGGACTCAGCCTAAAATCTGTAGGAGGAAGTACAGAAGAATAAGGTGATGTGCAACATAATCCTGACAAATTATCAGCCCCAGGACACATTAGCAGCTTTCAAAAGTGGAGCAAATGGGATCCTCAAGAAGTAAAGATGCCAATGCCCATGATTATCCTGCATTTGATCCATAGACTATTTTGTACTACATTGGCTCTTGTCACTGCTACCTATTATCTCCTTAACCTGTGCTCCTACAGCTTCACTTTCAACTGTCCTCTAAATTACCCATGTTGCACCTATCTATCATGCAAACTTTGCTTTCCATTATTTTCCAGTGTTTCCATGAATCAGCTCACCTGGCTCATTGCCTGCCCACGTAATTGACTTCAATATACCCATCCATAAGCTACTTGTAAATTGAGTTGGTGTATTTGATAAGCCTGAAGCAGGACAGTCATCACCTTGAATGTCATTTATTCCAAATATTGGTTTGACACTCCCATCTGATTTCATCTGATTTCAATAAGAAAAGCAAAAATCCGTCTTATTTTAGATTTCTGCATTACATGATCTCTGGTTTCATGTCAATAATAAAATGACAAGATGAGATAGTGCATAGTAATTTGATTAGATGTCTCCTTAGTTTGTAATATGATGCTCTCTTAGTCTTTTATAATGTTACTTTTTTTTTGTAATTTTGAATGTTTTATAAAATTGTTTTTATGATTGTTTTATACATGACCCAGAAACATGTTGCATGAGATGGACAGCCATATAAATATGACAAACAAACTATCTTTCTAGACTATGTTGGAATAGAACAGATGAAATACAGGGGGGCCAATTCCCCATTTATCCAGTCTATCCAAAAGGATGCTGTAATTAGTGGTATCAAAATAGCACCCAAAGACAAAAATAAAATAAAAGAGAAACAGATGCATATTTCTGTGTTTTTTTCTTTGTGTCCATCAAGTTACCAACAGAATTTCTGTGCAATCACAACTTGTGCATAGCTCTGACAAAAATAAAGACTAAAATAATAGTAGAATATATAATGTGAACATTTTTGCCCTTTTGCAATCAAAATCCTCTGTAAAAATTATGTTAAAAATAAAATATGTAAATAAGTATGAATCATTTTTCACAGTTCAATAATTAAAATGTATGCTCAAGTAGTTCATTTCTTCATATATTTAGTTTCTTATGATCCTCCCCATAGTAGTAATCATTCCCATATCTTATCAATTCCATTTTGCATATCAAGGAAATTTTTCTTGGGAGTTCTTCAGCAGCTGTACTTAATTCCTTTCTAAATGTCAAACTGACACATTAATAGTAAGAGAGAGACCAATTTCTCTGTTAGCATTCCCTATAAAGCAAAGTACAGCTAGTACTGCAAATGTTCTCAGTTCTTTATGTCTCTATTTACTTAGCTAAACTGCTGTACTGAAAGCGGCCTCATACTTTTTGCAGAAGTAATTATGCTTATGAATTTTTTTTTAAAAAATATTATTTTTAATTGTGGAGATGCTTGCACTGCAATTCATTTTATTAATGTAAATAATTCAGTGAGTAAATGAAGCCATGCCACGAGTCTGTTTATATATGTTTGCACTTGCACATCTGTATGTGTGTGTTCTTAATCAATGGATAAAGCTTGCCACAGAGCAGAAATATAGATTTAAAATTCTACTGTTAAATATTTTAAAATATGAAAAACTTTAAGGAACATATATTCATTTTTATTATTATTATTTTTAGGCAAAATAGTGGAATTTGCATGCACATTTCTTTTGGTTAAATCTAGATTTGTATATACGTATGCATGTATATGTGTCTATATGTACCTGCAAGAGTATATTAAATATTTTCATTAGGAACATATTCAACATTTAAAAAGTGTTTTGTTTCAAACTTGAAAAGAACTGTACATTATGGGAGTTCTATTGTATTCATTCCAAACTAGGCATAGTCTAAACCAGGTGTGTCAAACTTGCAATGTCACGTTGTCATCGTGTGATGTCTTATGACTTTTTCCTCCTTTGTTAAACCAGGGATGGCCGTGGTCAGTGCATGAGGCATCTGGCCCACGGGCCACAAGTTTGACACCCCTGGTCTAAACCAAACAAGATCTGAAACCAAACTCTAGACCAGGGGTGTCCAAACTTGGGAACTTTAAGACTTGTGGACTTCAACTCCCAGAATTCGGGGAGTTGAAGTCCAGAAGTCTTAAAGTTCCCAAGTTTGGACACCCCTGGTCTAGACAATCCAGGATCTAAATTAGTTCTGGATGTTCCAGACCGAGAAACAATAGGACTCAGAACAAGCTTATGAAATAAGAAGGTTACATAATACATAATCTGCCAATCTTTCATTTGTGTGTTATCATAGGCATACAAACTGTATTTCAGGTTATACCAGAGTCTGTGAAAAAGATGGAGGGAAAACAGATAATGGTTTTTGCAAACGCAGGCTCTGATGGGAGAGGACAAGTTAAAATGAGCCATGAAGCTGGCATAAAATAGGAATGCAATTGAACCTAGTAAGAGAAAAGAAGTCGTGAGATGGATGGCAAATAAATAAAAGGAAGGAAGGAAGGAAGGAAGGAAGGAAGGGACCCAGGCCCAGGCAACACAAATGATCTCTACCTTTGCTACCAGATTCTTCACTACCAGAATCAAAAATATAAATAACCTTTACAGTACATTATTGGAGAACACTCGGAAAAAAATAATTAGTCAACACTACCATCCCCTTTTAATCCTTGATCTGCTAAATAAAAAAAATGCAGAAAGGGGTCAAAACTCAACAAGTTGAAACGTGCACATGGACTGCATTAGTACTTTCCAAGCATATGAATAGAAGGTGCACATCCAAACCTAAGCTTTGCCACTCAAACAGCTGGAAGGTTTGTTGTTTCTTTTTGCTTTTTGCCCATAGTCCCTGTTGATTGTGGAATTTTCAGAGCATTTGAAGATGAAGATACTCACTACATAAAAGCATTCTGAATCTCCGCATTAACAGGAAACAGGCTTAGAGAGAGAATGATTGAAGTGGCATAAAAGCATTGGAAATAAAATAAAATTTGAAATAAATAAATGCACTCATACTGAACACTTTTTCAGAGCCTGAACAGCATACATGGCTCAACATAAAGAAATAAAAATAGAATAGCAAAGCTCAGATATACCAGTATTCAGATGTAGTATTGTCTCCAAAGGTGCTCAGATGCCCTTCAGAGCTCTTCAAAAAGATAATATGGAGGGAGAGTTTGGATATCTCAGAGTGGTTTATTCCAGAGTGGAAGAGACAACTTAGCACGGCCAATTTGCCACAGCCAATTCGCTGTGGCCAACTTGGTGCATCCAACTCACTATGGGACAAATCACCACAAGACAACTCACTGTGGGACAATTCAACAATTCAATTTAAGTATTTAAAATAATTTGTCATTCACATTTCATGTTGTCCTTCTTTTTACATCCTTTCTTTAATGATTCTATTCCACCATTTCTTCTACATTAGTGTGACTCTTATCCTATGGCAAGTTGTCCCATGGTGAGTTGTCCCATAGTGAATTGGCTGCAATGAGTTGGCCATGGCAAGTTGGGCGTGGCAAGTTGTCCTAGATTCATTCCAGAGATAGTAGTTAGAGAGCTCAAGGATGAAGACCCTCAGCATGGTACCCTCAGACATGAAACCCTACACAAGCCCTCTGTCTAGAGCAGTGTTTCTCAAACTTGGCGACTTTAAGTCCTGTGGACTTCAACTCCCAGAATCCCCCAGCCAGCATAGCTGGCTGGGGAATTCTGGGAGTTGAAGTCCACAGGACTTAAAGTCGCCAAGTTTGAGAAACACTGGTCTAGAGTTTACCAGGTGCCCCAGAGAAAGCAGCTTTGGTTATATCTAGATTCTGAAACATGTAAGGCTTTAAAATTGAACACAAACCCCCTGATTCCAATTACACTTGGAATCCATCTCACAGCCATGAGCAGTACTGGTGGCATTACTTGGGATATTATTGGGCAATTATTATTTGGAGAGTGGATTTTTTTTTTAATTCAAAAGGGCTGTTTTGAAAATCATATGAATGGGGGTAGAATGGGGAGACATCTCTCTTTCTAGCTAATTAAAATCATCCCATTATCCTACAAATAAGTTACCAGCAAAAGTCTCACTTCAGCACTGAATCTCATAAGATAATAGAGATCCAAGTCACACAAGACAAGTCAATATCAACTCAAGACAACAAAAAGACCAAAACAGCTGAATATACTTTTCCATCTGGAACCATGCAGTACTGGATTCTGTCCAGAATGAAACAGCTCTGTCTTACGTACCATCTGTAATCAACAGTCCAGAACTCTACGTTCCTTTTCATACAAAGTTCATCTGAATACAGATAATTTTGTACATGGAATACTTTACACTTCCCAAGCTCTTTTTTATCATGAAGAAAATTACAACCCCCAATGGTTTATGGAGTAGGAATTTATCTAAAAATAGACAATCACTTTCTCTGGTCATTTGCATTTGGATTTCTGTAGTTCTGTTTGAGGAAACAACATGTTATTGCACAAGATCAGTCCATCTATGTTCAGCTTGATAAGACTAGAGAATCATGACTGTGATCTTGGCAGGATCAAGATTAAATTTTAGGAAAAAATATGGCAGGAAATAAACACACTTGCGATTTCAGCTTAATAAACGAATCTTATTGTAGTCTTATTCTTGCTATTGTTAGTACTGTTACTACTTTGCATATTATTAGCAGAATATTTACAACCTTAGATCCTAGTAGGTATAATCATCCAGATTAATCAATTCTCCAAAAAGGGAAGTTTGTTAGAAAAATACTGTTTTTCCCCCCAATGGAGTCGTTATAAAGTCATGACACTGAGATATGAAAGCTATAGATTTTTAAAATGGCAAGTCAAGAAATATATGCAAAGATTTGTGTTTGATGACTAATTGCAGCTTTGTGGTGATGCTAAGCCAAACACATAATTAAGGAATTTGCATTATCCAGTTCAGATGACATATCTAACATCCCATCAGGAAGTGCTGGAATAAGCTATGCATTCAATTAAAGTTGCATTTATTTTCAAATCAGCTTGCTTTCATCCAGAGGCATTTTTAAAATGCTCTTCTGAGCCAAAACAAAAACAAGTTGCTTTTAAATTTTTAGAAAGAGGCCCTGATTCATCAAAACGCTCAAAGGCATACTTTAATGGAAATTCTATTAGCTTCAGGAAAATTACAAGCGGGGTTTTAAATCACACTAGATGAAATAGAGAATGATCCGCACAAGAATTTGCTACAGTATTGACTTTATTGAGCAAGGCATGTGATTGAAAACACAGGCAAACTCTTTCAGAAAATTTAGAGACAATATCCAGCTCTTCATTTTGCAAGATGAGCAAAAGGCTGTTCTTAGTTCTCAGCTGCTCAGTATGTCATACAAAGAAACACATTCAATGGTTAAGGTGGGAGTAAAATACCTTGCAATATCTTGTGCTCTCTTTTGTATTACAAAGCATATGACCTTTCAGCATTTCTTCCAAACACATTTTGTTTATTTTTTTTATAAGAGTTTGTTTTTCCTTTTCCTTTATGGTTCTCTCCTTCAAATGCCAAGACTAGGTTAGGAGTAGGCATTTAAAAAATATTCAAAAGAGTTCACAAACTTTTAAGCACCACTCTATATATGTATATATGTCACTGTGTATGTATATATACTATTCATACATATACAAACATACAGTTATGTATTGCATTATATTTATGTATAGCTTGTACATTTAACTTGTACTGCATATATTCCTTTGTTTCATTTGGGGTGACGATGTTGTGTCTTTAATTTCTTATGTTACACTTGGTTACTAAATGTTTTTCTTTTCATTCAATATTTTTTTAAACAGGAAACCTGCTTTATAATGCCAATCAAATAAATAACAACACAATGCATTTTACTAGAAGGTTAGATAGCATTACTGTATGTCTAAAAAAGCACTTTTATTCACATGCACATAAAAAAATTCAATTAGATTATTTTTCTATTTCTTCTGTTTCAGTGACTCAATGGGTTATGGATTCTTCGCGCCTTGCTGCAATTTCAGATCATGCACCCGTGACTGTAATTTTAAAAAGTAATACTTATAAATCAGCTAACTCTAGATATTACCTGAATACCTTACTTCTTACTAAAACTGTATCTTACTGAATCTTATTAAGGTGGAAATATGTTTCTTTTTTAAAATTAATTGGGGCTTAACCAGACTGTAATTGTATGGCACACATTGTATTTATTTATTTTAATCAATTGTATATAGCTGCCCATCTTATAAGAAGTGCTTCTGGACTGTGTACATTTAAAGAATTTAGTTAGGTGATCATTTCTTTTACTTCAGAAAAGGGGGCGGATGGGACACACACACACACAGAGAGAGACAGAGGTGTAGAGATTCCAAGTTTACATAGCTAGAACTGATGGTTAAGGTTTACTATTGTTGTATGCTATGAACACCACAGATGAATGATATCAAACATTTTACCTCAAGCAAAATTTATATTCTAGCTTTTAAATTCAGAAAATTTGTATATACTTTAACAGTTACTAATCAAAAATATTGAGAACCTGGGAAGAAAACTGGGAAATTTTTGGCCTATTTTTGAACAACAGCAGTAATGGAATTTTATTTCCAAAATACATTTTATTTATTTTTTATTTCTTCGCACTTCTAGACCGCCCCCTCCCCCAAAAGGGACTCGGGGCGGTGTACAGTCCACACAGCAAATACATCATCCACAGTAAAATTCATTAAATAGATAAACAGATGAATAAGTGAATAAATATAAATATGGAGGAGGTTAAACGAATTAAAAGAACTGTACAGCAAGAATATAAATATGGCTTTAAAACCCTAAAATCAGTTAAATTTAAAACAATACCCTTAAAATACCAGTTAAAAGTATATTTCCAGGAGGTAACAGTTATAACAGTTATAATTATGCCAGGCCAGCTAATCGGAACAGGTGAGTCTTCAATTTTTGTCGGAAGGAGCGGAAGTCCGTGGTGGTTCTAATATCGGGGGGGAGGTCATTCCAGAGGGTTGGGCCCATCACAGAGAAGGCCCTATTCCTTGGTGCCGCCCGCTGGCATTGCCTAGTGGACGGCACCTGGAGAAGCCCCTCCCTGTGAGAGCGAATTGGCTGCAGGGATGTATGTGGGAGGATGCAATCCCGCAAGTAACTAGGTCCTGTGCCATGGAGCGCTTTAAAGATGGTGATCAGAACCTTGAAACGCACCCGAAAAACCACAGGCAGCCAGTGCAGCTCGCGCAGGAGTGGTGTTACGTGGGAGTATCTGGTACTCCCCATGACTACCCGCGCGGCAGCGTTCTGGACTAGCTGCAGTCTCCGGGCGCGTCCCAAGGGAAGCCCCATGTAGAGAGCATTACAGTAGTCTAGGCGAGACGTCACCAGCGCATGAGTGACTGTGCGTAGGGCATCCCGGTCCAGTAGGGGGCGCAATTGGCGCACCAGGCGAACCTGGTGGAACGCCCCCCTTGCCACGGCTGCCACATGGTCATCCATTGACAGCCGGGCATCTAGGAGGATGCCCAAATTGCGCGCCTGTTCCACAGGGGGCAATTGCTCGTCCCCTATGGCCAGCGATGGGGTCAGCTGGCTGAACCGAGGTGCCGGTAGCCACAGCCACTCAGTCTTGGAAGGGTTGAGTTTGAGTCTGTTGTCCCCCATCCAGACCCCGACGGCTTCCAAACACCGGGACATCACTTCGACAGCCTCGTTGGGGTGGCTTGGGGTTGAGATGTACAGCTGGGTATCATCAGTGTACAGATGATATTCAACCCCAAAACCACGGATGATCTCGCCCAGCGGCTTCACATATGCATTGAACAGAAGGGGCGAGAGAACCGACCCCTGCGGCACCCCACAAGAGAGTGGCCTCAGGGTCGATCTCTGCCCCCCTGTCAACACATATTGCATCCTGCAGACTAATAATGGGCAATTATTGTTCAAAACAGAATCTATTAATTAATAGTTTTGTTAATACTGTACTCTGTTACATCAAACAGAGACTTCTGTGACTAAACAGCAAAGTGTGGGACACAATTAAAGGGAAGAGATTTCCCAAGAACATAAAAATATGCTGGGACAACTATTGATATTACAAGAGATTACAGAGTTTTTGTAATCTATGGAAATCCCCAAACTAGATGGCTTTCCTGCTGACTGCTATAGAATATTGATAGACCTATTGGCACTTTGTAGTGTGTGAGGGGATTATATTTTGTTCATTCACATTAATTAAGAGAGAAGAAACATGAGAAACATCTTACAAAATGTATTAGCTTGTAGCACATCTTTGCTTGACTTGAATGTTAAGACCAATATCTTTGCTTAACACAAAAGCAAAGATATTAACAGCAACATCAGCTAGGAGACTACACAAAGTAATACAACCCATAATATACTCACCTGTGTCTAGATTTATAAAATCTCTGACAATGTTCCCTTGCTGATTGGCATTGCTGCACATAAACAACAATCAGCAATTCTAATTTAGATATTAAAAAGATGTTTGATTTTATATAGGATGAATTTATGAGCTATGTTTTAAAAAGGTATGAATTTCCATTTGTACTTTGGATTACAAATCATCCTGTTCCTATAGTAATATAATGTAAGTAATGACAGTGCTAGGGATTCAAACCCCTGAACTGCCGAAATTCTGATCGACAAGCTCAGCGTCTTACCCACTGAGCCACCGTGTTACATGTCCCAAATATGTGAGTTTCTATTTGCTGGTTATCATTTCAAGCGAACTGTCTGAGTTTGCTAACTTAGGGTCAGAATGCTGAA